>NC_082715.1:107421057-107510602 GCF_030144855.1 Hypanus sabinus | reverse complement strand
ACACACTCACCCCCCACACACAGTACACACACACTCACCCCCACACACAGTACACACACAACTCACCCCCACACACAGGTACACACACACTCACCCCACACAGAGTACACACACACTCACCCCCACCACAGAGTACACACACACTCAACCCCCACACACACAGTACACACACACTCACCCACACACAGTACACACACACTCACCCCACACACACAGTACACACACACTCACCCCCACACACAGAGTACACACACACTCACCCCCACACACACAGAGTACACACACACTCACCCCCACACACAGTACACACACACTCACCCCCACACACAGTACACACACACTCACCCCACACACACAGTACACACACACTCACCCCCACACACAGAGTACACACACACTCACCCCCACACACAGTACACACACACTCACCCCACACATACAGTACACACACACTCACCCCACACACACAGTACACACACACTCACCCCCACACACAGTACACACACACTCACCCCCACACACACAGTACACACACACTCACCCCCACACACAGAGTACACACACACTCACCCCCACACAGCAGTACACACACACTCACCCCCACACACAGAGTACACACACACTCACCCCCACACACAGTACACACACACTCACCCCCACACACAGTACACACACACTCACCCCCACACACACAGTACACACACTCACCCCCACACACAGTACACACACACTCACCCCACACACACAGTACACACACACTCACCCCCACACACAGAGTACACACACACTCACCCCCACACAGAGTACACACACACTCACCCCCCACACACAGTACACACACACTCACCCCCACACACAGTACACACACACTCACCCCCACACACAGAGTACACACACACTCACCCCCACACACAGTACACACACACTCACCCCCACACACAGTACACACACACTCACCCCCACACACAGAGTACACACACACTCACCCCACACACAGCAGTACACACACACTCACCCCCACACACAGTACACACACACTCACCCCCACACACAGAGTACACACACACTCACCCCCACACACAGTACACACACACTCACCCCCACACACAGTACACACACACTCACCCCCACACACAGAGTACACACACACTCACCCCCACACACAGTACACACACACTCACCCCCACACACAGAGTACACACACACTCACCCCCACACACAGTACACACACACTCACCCCACACACAGTACACACACACTCACCCCACACACACAGTACACACACACTCACCCCCACACACAGAGTACACACACACTCACCCCCACACACAGAGTACACACACACTCACCCCCACACACAGTACACACACACTCACCCCCACACACAGTACACACACACTCACCCCCACACACAGAGTACACACACACTCACCCCCACACACAGTACACACACACTCACCCCACACACACAGTACACACACACTCACCCCCACACACACAGTACACACACACTCACCCCACACACAGTACACACACTCACCCCCACACACAGTACACACACACTCACCCCACACACACAGTACACACACACTCACCCCCACACACAGTACACACACACTCACCCCACACACACAGTACACACACACTCACCCCCACACACAAGTACACACACACTCACCCCCACACACAGATACACACACACTCACCCCCACACAGAGTACACACACACTCACCCCCACACACAGACTACACACACACTCACCCCCCAGAGTACACACACACTCACCCCCACACAGAGTACACACACACTCACCCCCACACACAGTACACACACACTCACCCCCACACACAGAGTACACACACACTCACCCCCACACAGACTACACACACACACACCCCCACACAGAGTACACACACACTCACCCCCACACAGAGTACACACACACTCACCCCCACACAGACTACACACACACTCACCCCCACACAGAGTACACACACACTCACCCCCACACACAGTACACATACTCACCCCCACACACAGAGTACACACACACTCACCCCCACACAGACTACACACACACACACCCACACACACAGTACACACACACTCACCCCCACACAGAGTACACACACACTCACCCCACACAGAGTACACACACACTCACCCCCACACACAGTACACACACACTCACCCCCACACAGACTACACACACACACACCCACACACACAGTACACACACACTCACCCCCACACACAGTACACACACACTCACCCCCACACACAGTGCACACACACTCACCCCCACACAGTACACACACACTCACCCCACACAGAGTACACACACACTCACCCCCACACAGAGTACACACACACTCACCCCCACACAGACTACACACACACACACCCACACACACAGTACACACACACTCACCCCCACACACAGTACACACACACTCACCCTCACACACAGTGCACACACACTCACCCCCACACAGTACACACACACACTCACCCCCACACACAGTACACACACACTCACCCCCACACACAGAGTACACACACACTCACCCCCACACACAGTACACACACACTCACCCCCACACACAGAGTACACACACACTCACCCCCACACACAGAGTACACACTCACTCACCCCACACAGAGTACACACACACTCACCCCCACACACAGAGTACACACACACTCACCCCCACACACAGTGCACACACACTCACCCCCACACACAGTACACACACACTCACCCCCCCACACAGAGTACACACACTCACCCCCACACACAGTGCACACACACTCACCCCCACACACAGTACACACACACTCACCCCCACACAGAGTACACACACTCACCACCACACACAGTGCACACACACTCACCCCCACACAGAGTACACACACACTCACCCACACACAGAGTACACACACACTCACCCCCACACACAGTGCACACACACTCACCCCCACACACAGTACACACACACTCACCCCCACACACAGTGCACACACACTCACCCCCACACACAGTACACACACACTCACCCCCCCACACAGAGTACACACACACTCACCCCCACACAGAGTACACACACACTCACCCCCACACACAGTGCACACACACTCACCCCCACACAGAGAGTACACACACTCACCCCCACACACAGTACACACACACTCACCCCCACACACAGTGCACACACACTCACCCCCACACAGACTACACACACACACACCCCCACACAGAGTACACACACTCACCCCCACACAGAGTACACACACACTCACCCCCACACATACAGTACACACACACTCACCCCCATACACAGAGTACACACACACTCACCCCCACACACAGTACACACACACTCACCCCCATACACAGAGTACACACACACTCACCCCCACACACAGAGTACACACACACTCACCCCCACACAGACTACACACACACACACCCCCACACAGAGTACACACACTCACCCCCATACACAGAGTACACATACACTCACCCCCCACACACAGTACACACACACTCACCCCCACACACAGTACACACACACTCACCCCCACACAGAGTACACACACAATCACCCCCCCACACACAGTACACACACACTCACCCCCACACACAGAGTACACACACACTCACCCCACACAGAGTACACACACACTCACCCCCACACAGAGTACACACACACTCACCCCCACACACACAGTGCACACACACTCACCCCCACACAGAGTACACACACACTCACCCCCACACACAGAGTACACACACACTCACCCCCACACACAGTACACACACACTCACCCCCCACACAGTACACACACACTCACCCCACACACAGTACACACACACACTCACCCCCACACAGAGTACACACACACACCCCCACACACAGTACACACACACACCCCCACACAGAGTACACACACACTCACCCCCACACAGAGTACACACACACACCCCCACACACAGTACACACACACACCCCCACACACAGTACACACACACTCACCCCCACACAGAGTACACACACACTCACCCCCCACACAGTACACACACACTCACCCCCACACAGAGTACACACACACTCACCCCCACACAGAGTACACACACACACCCCCACACACAGTACACACACACACACCCACACACAGTACACACACACACACCCTTACACAGAGTACACACACACTCACCCCCACACAGAGTACACACACACACCCCCACACACAGTACACACACACACCCCCACACAGAGTACACACACACTCACCCCCACACAGAGTACACACACACACCCCCACACACAGTACACACACACACACCCACACAGAGTACACACACACTCACCCCACACACAGTACACACACACACCCCCACACAGAGTACACACACACTCACCCCCACACAGAGTACACACACACACCCCCACACAGAGTACACACACTCACCCCCACACAGAGTACACACACACACCCCCACACACAGTACACACACACTCACCCCCACACAGAGTACACACACACACCCCCACACACAGCACACACACACTCACCCCCACACACAGTACACACACACTCACCCCCACACAGAGTACACACACACTCACCCCCACACACAGAGTACACACACTCACACCCACACACAGACTACACACACTCACCCCCACAGAGTACACACACACTCACCCACACACAGCACACACACTCACCCCCACACAGTACACACACTCACTCACCCCACACACAGTACACACACACTCACCCCCACACACAGTACACACACACAGAGTACACACACACTCACCCACACACAGAGTACACACACACTCACCCACACACAGTACACACACACTCACCCACACACAGAGTACACACACAGAGTACACACACACTCACCCCCACACAGAGTGTACACACACACTCACCCCACACACAGTACACACACACTCACCCCCACACAGAGTGTACACACACTCACCCACACACAGAGTACACACACACTCACCCCGCACACAGACTACACACACACTCACCCCCATACACAGAGTACACACACACTCACCCCCATACACAGAGTACACACACACTCACCCCCACACACAGAGTGTACACACACTCACCCACACACAGAGTACACACACACTCACCCCGCACACAGACTACCCCACACACTCACCCCCACACACAGAGTACACACTCACCCACACACAGGTTACACACTCACCCCCACACACAGTACACACACACTCACCCCCACACACAGAGTACACACACACTCACCCCCACACAGAGTACACACACACTCACCCCCACACACAGTACACACACACTCACCCCACACACAGTACACACACACTCACCCCCACACACAGTACACACACACTCACCCCCACACACAGCACACACACACTCACCCCCACACAGAGTACACACACACTCACCCCCACACACAGTACACACACACTCACGCCCACACACAGTACACACACACTCACCCACACACAGAGTACACACACACTCACCCCCACACACAGTGCACACACACTCACCCCCACACAGTGCACACACACTCACCCCCACACATACAGTACACACACACTCACCCCCACACATACAGTACACACACACTCACCCCCACACACAGCACACACACACTCACCCCCACACATACAGTACACACACACTCACCCCCACACATACAGTACACACACACTCACCCCCACACAGAGTACACACACACTCACCCCCACACATACAGTACACACACACTCACCCCCACACACAGTACACACACACTCACGCCCACACACACAGTACACACACACTCACCCCCACACACAGCACACACACACTCACCCCCACACAGAGTACACACACACTCACCCCCACACACAGTGCACACACACTCACCCCCACACAGTGCACACACACTCACCCCCACACATACAGTACACACACTCACCCCACACAGACACATAGAGTACACACACACTCACCCACACACACAGAGTACACACACACTCACCCCCACACAGAGTACACACACTCACCCCCACACACAGAGTACACACACACTCACCCCCACACACACAGTACACACACACTCACCCCCACACAGAGTACACACACACTCACCCCCACACACAGTACACACACACTCACCCACACACAGTACACACACACTCACCCCCACACACAGTACACACACACTCACCCACACACAGTACACACACACTCACCCCCACACACAGTACACACACACTCACCCACACACAGTACACACACACTCACCCCCACACACAGTACACACACACTCACCCACACACAGTACACACACACTCACCCACACACACAGAGTACACACACACTCACCCCCACACAGAGTACACACACACTCACCCCCACACACACAGTGCCCACACACTCACCCCCACACACAGTACACACACACTCACCCCCACACAGAGTACACACACACTCACCCCACACAGAGTACACACACACTCACCCCCACACAGAGTACACACACTCACCCCCACACAGAGTACACACACTCACCCCCACACAGACTACACACACTCACCCCCACACAGAGTACACACACTCACCCCCACACACAGTACACACACACACTCACCCCCACACACAGTACACACACACTCACCCCCACACAGACTACACACACTCACCCCCACACAGAGTTCACACACTCACCCCCACACAGACTACACACACTCACCCCGACACAGAGTACACACACTCACCCCCACACACAGTACACACACACACTCACCCCCACACAGACTACACACACTCACCCCCACACAGAGTACACACACTCACCCCCACACAGAGTACACACACACTCACCCCCACACACAGAGTACACACACACTCACCCCCACACACAGTACACACACACACTCACCCCCACACACAGACTACACACACACTCACCCCCCACACAGTACACACACACTCACCCCCACACACACAGACTACACACACACTCACCCCCACACACAGAGTACACACACACTCACCCCCACACACAGTACACACACACACTCACCCACACACAGTACACACACACTCACCCCCACACACAGACTACACACACACTCACCCCCACACACAGTACACACACACTCACCCCCACACACAGTACACACACACTCACCCCCACACAGACTACACACACACTCACCCCCACACACAGTACACACACACTCACCCCCACACAGAGTACACACACTCACCCCCACACACACAGTACACACACACTCACCCACACACAGTACACACACACTCACCCCCACACACAGAGTACACACACACTCACCCCCACACACAGTACACACACACTCACCCCCACACAGAGTACACACACTCACCCCCACACACAGAGTACACACACACACACCCCCACACACAGTACACACACACTCACCCCCACACACAGAGTACACACACACTCACCCACACACAGTACACACACACTCACCCCCACACAGAGTACACACACTCACCCCCACACACACAGTACACACACACTCACCCACACACAGTACACACACACTCACCCCCACACACAGAGTACACACACACTCACCCACACACACACAGTACACACACACTCACCCCCACACACAGACTACACACACACTCACCCCCACACAGAGTACACACACACTCACCCCCACACACAGAGTACACACTCACCCACACACACAGTACACACACACTCACCCACACACACAGTACACACACACTCACCCCCACACACAGAGTACACACACACTCACCCCCACACAGACTACACACACACTCACCCCCACACAGAGTACACACACACTCACCCCCACACACACAGTACACACACACACCCACACACACAGTACACACACTCACCCCACACACAGTACACACACACTCACCCCCACACAGACTACACACACACTCACCCCACACACAGAGTACACACACACTCACCCCCACACACAGTCCACATTCTCTCACCCCCAGAGTGTACACACACACTCAGCCCCACACACAGTACACACACAATCACCCACACACAGAGTACACACACACTCACCCCACACACAGAGTACACACTCACCCCCACACAGAGTAAACACACACTCACCCCCACACACAGTACACACACAATCACCCACACACAGTGTACACACACACTCACCCCACACACAGAGTACACACTCACCCCCACACAGAGTGTACACACACACACTCACCCCCACACAGAGTACACACACACTCACCCCCACACACAGTCCACATTCTCTCACCCCCAGAGTGTACACACACACACTCACCCACACACAGAGTACACACACACTCACCCCCACACAGAGTACACACACACTCACCCCCACACACAGTCCACATTCTCTCACCCCCAGAGTGTACACACACACACTCACCCCCACAGACACAGTACACACACACTCACCCCCACACACAGAGTACACACACACTCACCCACACACACAGTACACACACTCACCCCCACACAGAGTACACACACACTCACCCCCACACACAGTACACACACACTCACCCCCACACACAGAGTACACACACACTCACCCCCACACAGAGTACACACACACTCACCCCCACACACAGTACACACACTCTCACCCCCACACAGAGTACACACACTCACCCCCACACACAGAGTACACACACACTCACCCACACACAGAGTACACACACACTCTCCCCCACACACAGTACACACACACTCACCCCCACACACAGAGTACACACACACTCACCCCCACACACACAGTACACACACACTCTCCCCCACACACAGAGTACACACACTCACCCCCACACACACAGTACACACACACTCACCCCCACACACAGTACACACACACTCACCCACACACAGAGTACACACACACTCACCCCCACACACAGTACACACACACTCACCCCCACACACAGAGTACACACACACTCACCCACACACAGAGTACACACACACTCTCCCCCACACACAGTACACACACACTCACCCCCACACACAGAGTACACACACACTCACCCCCACACACACAGTACACACACACTCTCCCCCACACACAGAGTACACACACTCACCCCCACACACACAGTACACACACACTCACCCCCACACACAGTACACACATACTCACCCCCACACACAGTACACACACACTCACCCCCACACACAGAGTACACACACACTCACCCCCACACAGACTACACACACTCACCCCCACACAGAGTACACACACACTCACCCCCACACACAGAGTACACACACACTCACCCCCACACAGACTACACACACTCACCCCCACACAGAGTACACACATACTCACCCCCACACAGAGTACACACACACTCACCCCCACACACAGAGTACACACACACAGAGTACACACACACTCTCCCCCACACACAGAGTACACACACACAGAGTACACACACACTCACCCCCACACACAGAGTACACACACACAGAGTACACACACACTCTCCCCCACACACAGAGTACACACACTCACCCCCACACACACAGTACACACACACTCACCCACACACAGTACACACACACTCACCCCCACACAGAGTACACACACACTCACCCCCACACACAGAGTACACACACACTCACCCCCACACACAGAGTACACACACACAGAGTACACACACACTCACCCCCACACACAGACTACACACACTCACCCCCACACAGAGTACACACACACTCACCCCCACACACAGTACACACACACTCACCCACACACAGAGTACACACACACTCACCCCCACACACAGTACACACACACTCACCCCCACACACAGAGTACACACACACTCACCCCCACACAGACTACACACACTCACCCCCACACAGAGTACACACACACTCACCCCCACACACAGAGTACACACACACACACCCCCACACACAGTACACATACTCACCCCCACACAGAGTACACACACACTCACCCCCACACAGAGTACACACACACTCACCCCCACACACAGAGTACACACACACTCACCCCCACACACAGTACACACACACTCACCCCCACACACAGAGTACACACACACTCACCCCCACACACAGTACACACACTCTCACCCCCACACAGAGTACACACACTCACCCCCACACACAGAGTACACACTCACCCACACACAGTACACACACACTCACCCCCACACACAGAGTACACACACACTCACCCCCACACACAGTACACACACACTCACCCCCACACACAGAGTACACACACACTCACCCACACAGAGTACACACACACTCACCCCACACACAGAGTACACACACACTCACCCACACACAGTACACACACACTCACCCCACACACAGAGTACACACACACTCACCCACACACAGTACACACACACTCACCCCCACACAGAGTACACACACACTCACCCCCACACAGAGTACACACACACTCACCTCGCACACAGAGTACACACACACCCCCACACAGAGTACACACACACTCACACACACATAGAGTACACACACACTCACACACACATAGAGTACACACACACTCACCCCCACACAGAGTACACACTCACCCACACACACATAGAGTACACACACACTCTCCGCCACACACACTCACCCACACACACATAGAGTACACACACTCACCCCCACACAGAGTACACACACACTCACCCCCACACACAGTACACACACACCCACCCCCACACAGAGTAAACACACACTCACCCACACAGAGTACACACACACACACCCCCACACAGAGTACACACACACTCACCCATACATACAGTACACACATTCCCTCATCTCCACACAGAATACACACTCACCCACACACAGAGTACACACACACTCACCCCCACACACAGTCCACATTCTCTCACCCCCAGAGTGTACACACACACACACTCACCCCACACACAGTACACACACACTCACCCCCACACACAGTCCACATTCTCTCACCCCCAGAGTGTACACACACACACACTCACCCCCACACAGAGTACACACTCACTCACCCCACACACAGTACACACACACTCACCCCCACACAGAGTCCACATTCTCTCACCCCCAGAGTGTACACACACACACTCACCCCCACACAGAGTACACACACACTCACCCCCACACACAGAGTACACACACACTCACCCACACACAGAGTACACACACACTCACCCACACACACAGTACACACACTCACCCCCACACAGAGTACACACACACTCACCCACACACACAGAGTACACACACACTCACCCACACACACAGTACACATACTCACCCCCACACAGAGTACACACACACTCACCCCCACACACAGAGTACACACACTCACCCCCACACACACAGTACACACACACTCACCCACACACAGTACACACACACTCACCCCCACACACAGAGTACACACACACTCACCCCCACACACAGTACACACACACTCACCCCCACACAGAGTACACACACTCACCCCCACACACAGAGTACACACACACACACCCCCACACACAGTACACACACACTCACCCCCACACACAGAGTACACACACACTCACCCACACACAGTACACACACACTCACCCCCACACAGAGTACACACACTCACCCCCACACACACAGTACACACACACTCACCCACACACAGTACACACACACTCACCCCCACACACAGAGTACACACACACTCACCCACACACACACAGTACACACACACTCACCCCCGCACACAGACTACCCCACACACTCACCCCCATACACAGAGTACACACACACTCACCCCACACACAGAGTACACACACACTCACCCCCACACATACACACACACTCACCCCCACACACAGGTTACACACTCACCCACACACACAGTACACACACTCACTCACCCCCACACACAGTACACACACACTCACCCCCACACAGAGTACACACACACTCATCCCACACAGAGTACACACACACTCACCCCCACACACAGGTTACACACTCACCCACACACACAGTACACACACTCACTCACCCACACACAGAGTACACACACACTCACCCCCACACACAGTACACACACACTCACCCCCACACACAGTGCACACACACTCACCCACACGGTGTACACACTCACATGGATTGTACACACACAGAGTGTACACACACACACACATGAGTGTACACCCACACGGAGTGTACACACACTCACCCACATGCAGACTGCTGTTAGACTGCGACCCAGCCAGTCGAAGACGTTGAACACCAGGAAGCAGGAGATGGGTATGAAGTAAACTCCTGGAGAGAGACAGAAGGTCACCCATGGTCAGACCAAGGTGAGTGTCGGGGGCATACTGGAAGGGGCAATCTCCCATGGGCGATATGGAGGGTATGTAGTCACTGAGACTCGGACCCACAACTGCTGCCCTTTAGCAGGGCAGGAGAGTCCCTCCGAGGTTACAGACCAGGTCAAGACACCCGAGGTTCCCAGGGGAACAGGAGGGATTCTGGAGTCCAGGCCTAGACACACCCCTCCCCTTCTTCCACACCTTTCCCAAAACCCCCACCTCCAACCACACCCCTCACCTCACACCCCACCATACCTACCCCACATCCCATCTGCAGAGATGGAGGACCTGGTATCCACAGTGACGGATGGGAAAACTCCAATGGTGACAGCAAACACCAGCCAAACCTGCAGTGCAGAGAGCCAGATCTGCAGAGAGCGAGGGGTCAGAGTTACATGAGGCACCACGGTGGAGGGGGAATCTCCCTCACACACACAAAACCACGGATAGAGAGAGTGAGCGCAAGTGAGTTAGAGGGGTACAGAGAGAGAGGCAGAGTGACAGAAACAGAGAGGGAGAGAGAGAGAAAAGAGACAGAGCATGAGAGGCAAGGAGAAGAAGAGAGCCAGGAAAGAGAGAATGATGGAGAGAGAGTTGGAAAGAAGGAGAGAAGGCACAAGGTGAGGAGAGGAAGAGAGCCAGGAAAGAGAGAATGATGGAGAGAGAGTTGGAAAGAAGGAGAGAAGGCACAAGGTGAGGAGAGGAAGAGAGCCAGGAAAGAGAGAATGATGGAGAGAGAGTTGGAAAGAAGGAGAGAAGGCACAAGGTGAGGAGAAGAAGAGAGCCAGGAAAGAGAGAATGATGGAGAGAGAGTTGGAAAGAAGGAGAGAAGGCACAAGGTGAGGAGAGGAAGAGAGCCAGGAAAGAGAGAATGATGGAGAGAGAGTTGGAAAGAAGGAGAGAAGGCACAAGGTGAGGAGAGGAAGAGAGCCAGGAAAGAGAGAATGATGGAGAGAGAGTTGGAAAGAAGGAGAGAAGGCACAAGGTGAGGAGAGGAAGAGAGCCAGGAAAGAGAGAATGATGGAGAGAGAGTTGGAAAGAAGGAGAGAAGGCACAAGGTGAGGAGAGGAAGAGAGCCAGGAAAGAGAGAATGATGGAGAGAGAGTTGGAAAGAAGGAGAGAAGGCACAAGGTGAGGAGAGGAAGAGAGCCAGGAAAGAGAGAATGATGGAGAGAGAGTTGGAAAGAAGGAGAGAAGGCACAAGGTGAGGAGAGGAAGAGAGCCAGGAAAGAGAGAATGATGGAGAGAGAGTTGGAAAGAAGGAGAGAAGGCACAAGGTGAGGAGAGGAAGAGAGCCAGGAAAGAGAGAATGATGGAGAGAGAGTTGGAAAGAAGGAGAGAAGGCACAAGGTGAGGAGAGGAAGAGAGCCAGGAAAGAGGGAGCGTGGGATAGGAAAAGAGAGAGCGTGAGATAGATAGATAGGGAGAGACCGAGAGAAAGCGAGACAAAGCATGAGAGGCAAGGAGAGGAAGAGAGCTGAGAGAGAGGGAGGGAGAGGCATTAAGGCAAAAGGAAGGAGATTTTAAAAGGGACCTGAGGTGCATGGAGAGTGTTTAACATCTGGATCACATTGCCAGAAGAGATGCTGGAATCAAACCATCGTGTTTTTCAGACAGGTGCTTGTTTTGGCAAAGTATTGAAGAGTATGGTGGTAATGGATGAACACATCAGTCCATCACCCCAGTTCCATGTGCTCTCTCCTTGTTGACCTACCTCCAGTCTGGGACCTTATCAAACACATCATATCACTGGCTCCCCTCTATCTATTCTACTTACCATTGTCAGAGTGATGGAGTTGCACAGAAAGAAGCCCTTCAGTCCATCAATTTATGCTATCCCTTGCACCCATTTAACTTCATTAGGTCTCTAACCTTCCATGGCTTGTGCTTCAAGTGCTTGTCCAGATACTTCTTAAATGTCTGCTCCACCACCCCTTCAACCAGTCCCTTCTGGACCCCCCACGTCTCTGCTCCACCATCCCTCCACAGAGTGCCTTCTAGACCCTTCACATCTTCAGAGAACTCCAGTCAATGAGTCAGAATCACCCTTCCAAAATCGAGGTTGGCTTTGCTCAATTCTATTAATTGTATCCTTCATTGTAAAGTCCAGCAGAGACTCAGATAGAGACAGGCAGAGGTAGAGGGAGTGAGAGGCAGACAGGGTTGGTCCTCTTGACTCTCACCTTCCTCAGGATGTTGATGATTGACAGCTCCCCGTCCTTCTCCACAATGTGGGTCTCCATTAGATTTGCGGATGACCTCCTCTCATTGGTGTAGGTGGGATCTGTGCCAAGGGAAGAGGGTCAGGACTGTCACTGACGGTTCCCCTCAAACTGGAAGTCCAGAGGGATCGTCTCAGGATCATTTTGACCATCTATCTTGCTTCCTGCTCTTCCCCACTACCTAGGACCGTTCACCATTGATCTACAGTAGTTTCTGGACCAGTGAAGCCTTGTACACAATCCGTACCCTGCCTCGACCCTCCTGTCCTGTATTCCCCTTCGTCCCAGTAACCCTCCCCTAATCTCACCATTAACTCAACGCCCCCCCAATACCAACAGAAAATAAACTACTGAAAGAATCCAGTGGAGGCAATGGGATGGTTGTTAGTTTGGGTTGTGCCCTTCCAACGTACAGGCGAGGGGGAGGGTATCACAGGGGCTGGGAGGAGATGGATGGAACCAGGTTAAGGAGGGTTTAAAGGGGGTAGGAGAGAGTGATGGGTGGATGGAACTCGATGGAGAGTGGGGAAGGATACCATCTCGTTAAAGGTGCTGAGGATTAAAGGTAGAAGTAAAAGAAACGCTGGTGGGAGTGGAAAAGGAGTAGGATGTGCGTCACGTGAAATTAGGAAGCTCATAGCAGTGGGGAGTCGGCTTCCCAGGCGGGAGCAGAGGTGCTGCGGTGCGTTTCTTGTGGTATAAACATCTGTTTTTCCAGCTTCAGGACACCCACTCAACCCCTCCCCACTGTTTCAAAGGTCCATCCAGTGTCCCTTCCCCTCTCGTTACCCCATGGAGAACCTTCTCCAGCACGAGCTCCTGTGTGACCATCCTGTTGACCAGACTGTTTGCTGTCATTCATGGAAACTCCTTTTACAACTGTTCAACTCCATTGACTTGAGTTGGATTCAAGCCCAGCACTTCCAAAAGAACAGCTCAGGGACAGGCCCTTCAACCTCTCTGTGCCAGTCATGATGCCAATTCAAACTGCACACGGGTCCATACCCACCCCACTCCCTCATTCCCTGCCTGTTTAAATGTCTCTTAAATGTTGCACTCATATCTGTTTCCACTACCTCCCTCAGCATTGCATTCCAGGTACCTGACGATCTCTGTGTAAAAAGAAACTTGCCTTACAAACCTCCTTGAAATTCACCCTCTCAGCTTAAAGCGATGCCCATGTGTTCAACATTTTCACCCAGGGGTAAGAGGCTGTCTCCGCTTCTCATCGTTTTATAAACCTCAGAGTCATCCATCAGCCTCTAACACTGCAGGGAAATCAACCCAGGTTTGTCCAACCTTTATCTTTAGTTAACATGCTCTAACCCAGACAACATCTTCGTGAACCTCTTCTACACCATCTCCAAAGCATCCACATCCTTCCTGCAAGTAGGCGACCAGAAATCTACACAATACTCCACGTGTGGCCAAATCAAAGTTTTGTCTAACAGCATCAGAACATCATGACTTTTCTCAGTGCCCTGAACAATGAAGGCAAAAGCATATACCTCCTATCGGAGAGTAATGTACCGGCACCATATCTCAACCTGTCGGAGAGTAATGGACCGGCACCATATCTCACCCTGTCGGAGAGTAATGGTCCGGCACCATATCTCACCCCGTCGGAGAGTAATGGTCCGGCACCATATCTCACCCCGTCGGAGAGTAATGGACCAGCACCATATCTCACCCTGTCGGAGAGTAATGGTCCGGCACCATATCTCACCCCGTCGGAGAGTAATGGTCCGGCACCATATCTCACCCCGTCAGAGAGTAACGGACCGGCACCATATCTCACCCTGTCGGAGAGTAATGGACCAGCACCATATCTCACCCCGTCGGAGAGTAATGGACCAGCACCATATCTCATCCTGTCGGAGAGTAATGGACCGGCACCATATCTCACCCTGTCAAAGAGTAATGGACCGGCACCATATCTCACCCTATCGGAGAGTAATGGACCGGCACCATATCTCACCCTGTTGGAGAGTAATGGTCCGGCACCATATCTCACCCCGTCGGAGAGTAATGGACCGGCACCATATCTCACCCTGTCGGAGAGTAATGGACCGCCACCATATCTCACCCCGTCGGAGAGTAATGGACCGGCACCATATCTCACCCCGTCGGAGAGTAATGGACCGGCACCATATCTCACCGTATCAATGAGTAATGGACCGGCACCATATCTCACCCCGTCGGAGAGTAATGGACCAGCACCATATCTCACCCTGTCGGGGAGTAATGGACCGGCACCATATCTCATCCTGTCGGAGAGTAATGGACCGGCACCATATCTCACCCCGTCGGAGAGTAATGGACCGGCACCATATCTCATCCCGTCGGAGAGTAATGGACCAGCACCATATCTCACCCCGTCGGAGAGTAATGGACCAGCACCATATCTCACCCCGTCGGAGAGTAATGGACCAGCACCATATCTCACCCTGTCGGAGAGTAATGGACCAGCACCATATCTCACCCCGTCGGAGAGTAATGGTCCGGCACCATATCTCACCCCGTCGGAGAGTAATGGACCAGCACCATATCTCACCCCGTCGGAGAGTAATGGACCGGCACCATATCTCACCCCGTCGGAGAGTAATGGTCCAGCACCATATCTCACCCCGTCGGAGAGTAATGGACCAGCACCATATCTCACCCCGTCGGAGAGTAATGGACCGGCACCATATCTCACCCCGTCGGAGAGTAATGGACCAGCACCATATCTCACCCTGTTGGAGAGTAATGGTCCGGCACCATATCTCATCCTGTCGGAGAGTAATGGACCGGCACCATATCTCACCCCGTCGGAGAGTAATGGACCGGCACCATATCTCACCCCGTCGGAGAGTAATGGACCGGCACCATATCTCACCCCGTCGGAGAGTGATGGACCGGCACCATATCTCACCCTGTCGGAGAGTAATGGACCGGCACCATATCTCATCCTGTCGGAGAGTAATGGACCGGCACCATATCTCATCCTGTCGGAGAGTAATGGACCGGCACCATATCTCATCCTATCGGAGAGTAATGGACCGGCACCATATCTCACCCCGTCGGAGAGTAATGGACCGGCACCATATCTCACCCTGTCGGAGAGTAATGGACCGGCACCATATCTCACCCCGTCGGAGAGTAATGGACCGCCACCATATCTCACCCCGTCGGAGAGTAATGGACCGCCACCATATCTCACCCCGTCGGAGAGTAATGGACCGGCACCATATCTCACCCCGTCAGAGAGTAATGGACCGGCACCATATCTCACCCTGTCGGAGAGTAATGGACCAGCACCATATCTCACTCTGTCGGAGAGTAATGGACCGGCACCATATCTCACCCCGTCGGAGAGTAATGGACCGGAACCATATCTCACCCCGTCGGAGAGTAATGGACCGGCACCATATCTCACCCCGTCAGAGAGTAATGGACCGGCACCATATCTCACCCCGTCGGAGAGTAATGGACCGGCACCATATCTCACCCTGTCGGAGAGTAATGGACCGGCACCATATCTCACCCCGTCGGAGAGTAATGGACCGGCACCATATCTCACCCTGTCGGAGAGTAATGGACCGGCACCATATCTCACCCTGTCGGGGAGTAATGGACCAGCACCATATCTCACCCTGTCAAAGAGTAATGGACCGGCACCATATCTCACCCTGTCGGAGAGTAATGGACCGGCACCATATCTCACCCCGTCGGAGAGTAATGGACCGCCACCATATCTCACCCCGTCGGAGAGTAATGGACCAGCACCATATCTCACCCCGTCGGAGAGTAATGGACCAGCACCATATCTCACCCCGTCGGAGAGTAATGGACCGGAACCATATCTCACCCCGTCAGAGAGTAATGGACCGGCACCATATCTCACCCCGTCAGAGAGTAATGGACCGGCACCATATCTCACCCTGTCGGAGAGTAATGGACCGGCACCATATCTCACCCCGTCGGAGAGTAATGGACCGGCACCATATCTCACCCTGTCAGAGAGTAATGTTTCGGCACCATATCTCACCCCGTCGGAGAGTAATGGACCGGCACCATATCTCACCCCGTCGGAGAGTAATGGACCGGCACCATATCTCACCCTGTCGGAGAGTAATGGACCAGCACCATATCTCACCCCGTCGGAGAGTAATGGTCCGGCACCATATCTCACCCCGTCAGAGAGTAATGGACCGGCACCATATCTCACCCTGTCGGAGAGTAATGGACCGGCACCATATCTCACCCCGTCGGAGAGTAATGGTCCGGCACCATATCTCACCCTGTCGGAGAGTAATGGACCAGCACCATATCTCATCCCGTCGGAGAGTAATGGACCAGCACCATATCTCACCCTGTCGGAGAGTAATGGACCGGAACCATATCTCACCCCGTCGGAGAGTAATGGACTGGCACCATATCTCACCCCGTCAGAGAGTAATGGACCGGAACCATATCTCACCCTGTCGGAGAGTAATGGACCGGAACCATATCTCACCCCGTCGGAGAGTAATGGACCGGCACCATATCTCACCCCATCAGAGAGTAATGGACCGGCACCATATCTCACCCCGTCGGAGAGTAATGGTCCGGCACCATATCTCACCCCGTCGGAGAGTAATGGACCGGAACCATATCTCACCCCGTCGGAGAGTAATGGACCGGCACCATATCTCACCCCGTCGGAGAGTAATGGTCCGGAACCATATCTCACCCCGTCGGAGAGTAATGGACCAGCACCATATCTCACCCTGTCGGAGAGTAATGGACCGGCACCATATCTCACCCCGTCGGAGAGTAATGGACCGGCTCCCCAGCGGACTTGGACTGAAACACAGAACTGTTACAGCACGGGAGTCATACAGTAGGGAATGAGGCCCTTCAGCCCATCATCTATGCCAGCCAAGTTGCCTCGGTGAACTAATCCCATTTCCCTGCACTGGCCAATGTCACTCTGAACCTGTCCCAGCCATGAACTACACCAGTGTCTTTGTAATTGTTTCTGCATCCACCAGTTCTCGGTAGTATCTCAAGATCAACATCTGGACAGTAAAAGCAGCTTTGTAAGACAGCTCCACTTTCAATAAAACAGCACAGCACTAGACAGGACATTTGCCCATGATGTTGTGCCAATCTCTACTCAAAGTCCTCCTCCTGTGAATAACTTCAAGCAATCTCATCTCCAAACGCCTGAAAATGGATCTCAACACCTCCCTTTGCAACTGGATCCTTGTCTGGCTAACCAACAGAATGCAGGCATGAAGAATAGGCAGCAACACCTCTGCCACGACACTGGTGCCAAACAGCAACGTGCTCTGCCCCATGGCTGCACGGCCAGACTCCTCTGTGACTCTATCTAACAGATGACATCAGCTAGCAGGCAGAATGATGTGTCAGACCACAGCAATCAGAGTGTTAGCACTGACCTATGTTGTGAAACTTACTGCTTTCTGACAGCAGTACTGTATAAGACATAAACATTACCATAATTTGCCTGGATAGATAGATAGATAGATAGATAGATAGATAGATAGATACACAGACAGATAGATAGATAGATACACAGACAGATAGATACACAGATAGATAGATAGATAGATAGATAGATAGCTAGATACACAGATAGACAGACAGATAGATAGATACACAGATAGACAGACAGATAGATAGATACACAGACAGATAGATAGATAGATACACAGACAGATAGATAGATACGCAGATAGACAGATAGATAGATAGCTAGATACACAGATAGGCAGACAGATAGATAGATACACAGATAGACAGACAGATAGATAGATAGATAGATGCACAGATAGATACACAGACAGATAGATAGATAGATAGATACACAGACAGATAGATAGATAGATAGATACGCAGATAGATAGATAGATACACAGACAGATAGATAGATACGCAGATAGATAGATAGATACACAGACAGATAGATAGATACGCAGATAGACAGATAGATAGATAGATAGCTAGATAGATACAGACAGATAGATAGATACAGATAGATAGATACACAGATAGATAGCTAGATAGATACACAGACAGATAGATAGATACAGATAGACAGATAGATAGATAGATAGATACACAGATAGATAGATAAATACACAGATAGATAGATACACAGACAGATAGATAGATACACAGATAGACAGATAGATAGATAGATAGATAGATACACAGATAGACAGATAGATAGATAGATACACAGATAGATAGATACAGACAGATAGATAGATAGATACACAGATAGACAGATATAGATACACAGATAGATAGCTAGATAGATACACAGATAGACAGATAGATAGATACAGATAGACAGATAGATAGATAGATACACAGATAGATAGATAAATACACAGATAGATAGATACACAGACAGATAGATAGATACACAGATAGATAGATAGATACACAGATAGACAGATAGATAGATAGATACACAGATAGACAGATATAGATACACAGATAGATAGCTAGATAGATACATAGACAGATAGATAGATACACAGATAGATAGATAGATACAGACAGATAGATACACAGATAGACAGATATAGATACACAGATAGATAGCTAGATAGATACACAGACAGATAGATAAATACACAGATAGATAGATACACAGACAGATAGATAGATACACAGATAGACAGATAGATAGATACACAGATAGATAGATAGATAGATAGATAGATACACAGACAGATAGATAGATACACAGATAGACAGATAGATAGATACACAGATAGATAGATAGATAGATAGATACACAGACAGATAGATAGATACACAGACAGATAGATAGATACACAGATAGATAGCTAGATAAATACACAGATAGACAGATAGATAGATACACAGACAGATAGATAGCTAGATAGATACACAGAGATAGATACACAGATAGACAGATAGATAGATACAGATAGATAGATAGATACACAGACAGATAGAGAGCTAGATAGATACACAGACAGATAGATAGATATGTAAAGGGGGGTTTCTTCTTTTTCTTTGTTACTGTGTATGTAATCAAAAGGGCTTTGTTTTGTTAACTAGCAGGAATGTTTCTTTGTTGCGAGAGAGTGCTGGGAGAATTGTATTCCTTTGTAAATCAAATGGGGATTAATGTTCTTTCTTCTGAGTCTGTAAGCTTTTGTTGACGGGCTTTTGGGGAGATCGGCGCGAGGGGGTCGAGAGAGAGGACGCAATGCTGTAAGCTGGGCGAGGAACGTACCCCAAGTGGGGGTCCGAGGCCCGGAAGTACTCCGAGGAGGGGGGATGAAGCTAGATGTGCTTGGTTGACCACTCGGAAGGTCCTGAGCTGCGAGTCGAGGAGTTCGGAGGGTCCTGAGCTGCGAGTCGAGGAGTTCGGAGGGTCCTGAGCTGTTTGGAGAGTCGAGGAGTTCGGAGGGTCCTGAGCTGCGAGTCGAGGAGTTCGGAGGGGATCGAATGGTGGCCAGAAGACTTCAGAAATTGAGCTCCAACGGTTGTGCACGAAGTGGTTTGGACTTTGATAAGTTTGGCGCCTTTTCTTTATTTTTTCTCTTCATATATACTGTATCATTATTAATCACTTAGTTATAGTAACCTTTATAAATTGTACTCATTCAATCGCTTATGGTGTACTGTCTGTTTTTGGGCGAGGCGGGGACATCACACAGCGTCCACACCAGCTGATTACCCAGTTTGGCGGGGCCGAAGGCTGCTTCCCCTAGACGAGTATGAGCTGAGCGAGCCTGAGGCGACCTAGGGGGTTACACATTGATAGATGGATAGATACACAGATAGACAGACAGATAGATAGATACACAGATAGATAGATAAATAGATACACAGATAGATAGATAGATAGATAGATAGATAGATAGATAGATAGATACTGCAAAAGAGGAATGGCGGGGTAGTTTTCATGGGTTGCTGGACCATTTAGAAATATGATGATGGAAGGGAAGAAGCTGTTCCTAAAACATTGAATGTGGATCTTCTTGTTCCTGATAGTAACAAAAGGAGGGCATACCTTGAATAGTGAGGGTCCTTAATAATGGAAGCTGAATTCTCGAGGCCCTGCCTTTTGGAAATGTCTCCAATGGTGGAAAAGGCTGTGACTGTGAAGGGGCTGTCAGAATCTAAAAGTATTCATCCTTGTGGATTACCAGCAAGAAAGAAATTAATCTGTACTGACTGAGGAGATAGAACACCTAATGCCATGGTGCGTGAAAATCCCAGAAGATCAGTAGTTTCTGAGATACTCAAAACACCCTGTCTGGCACCAACCTGCCACAAGATTGGCTGATTAGATATTTGCATTAATGAGGTGTACAGGTGTACCTAATAAAGTGGCCACTGAGTGTGTTATACATGAGTCACTCTTTGTCATTCCATGATGATCTCTCCTAATTTATCCGGCTATTATGAATCCCATCCAGGACTGATGTTTCTGAAAGGTTTCCCACCCCTGAGGTAGTCAGACTGGCTTATTTAACACTGGAATAAAATTCCCCACTCTCCGATCCTCTGGCACCTCATTCGCACTGGCCGGCACAGTCAAAGCACCTTCGATTTCCTGTGTCCTTTTCTCAGCATCTAACGATGTCATCCATCTTATCCTGGTAACTAATCTACTTTCAGTTCAGCCAACTTTTATGAAACTGGTCTGTCTAGTGTCATTCTGGAAGCAGCTTCCCCCAGTTGCAAGTGTAAGGACCTGATTAACGAATTGGACATTGTGAGCAGGTCCCAGTGCCCCACACGTTGCACCCCCTCCCCCAGGCTGGAAGCAATCCAGTGGCCTGAGCAGTTCTCTCACCTTGTTTGATCAGGTCCATTTTGCTGAAACCCTCCTCCTGCTGAGCCTTCCTCCATTCCTCACTCTTCCTTTTGAAGTGGTAGCGGGAGAACTCCTGGGCCGGGGAGACGGACAGAAACACAGTGAGGGGTTGAGCACGGGCTCTCCACGATGAGCCTCCTATTCCTCCCCGCGGGAGACAAGGGATTGGGGGCAGTGAGGCGCTGGATGAGAAGGGTATGGCGGAGCACGAGCTGGGGGAGGGAAGGAGGTGATACAAGACCGAGTGGGACTGGGGACTCACCAGATGAGGCAGGGCGTGGTAGCACAACAAAGCCAGCAGCACCACCACGAAGGCTGTGCTGAAGTAGCCGAAGGCTATGTCAGACTGCTCGGCTCCACCTGTAAAACACGCGGGCAGGAGGCAGACAGTAACCCCGAGCAACAGGCACAATGACCCCGACCCCAGCCAAGCACCCCCAGCCCTCGCTCAGTCCACCCGCTGAACCCTGCACCCAGCCCACTTCTCCCAGTCGGTCAGCCACGTACTTGCAATGGCACAGATCATGGCCAGGGCTGCGAAGGTGCCGGCCAGTCCCTGGCCACTCATGATGGGAGCAGTGTAGGAAGCGGGCAGCAGGCTGACCAGGCCGAAGAGGCTGCCCTGGAGGACGGCTCCAAAACCTGGGGACGGGAAGGGGAGAGTGACTGTTACAGGGGGCAGCGTGGAAGTGTACGATCACGGGAGAGGCAGTGAGGGAGCGCGATAAAACTGAGCAACACACACAAAATGCTGGAGGAACTCAGCAGTTTAGGCAGCACCCAGGGAAATTAATTAACAGTCAATGTTTTGGGCTGGAACCCTTCTTCAGGACTGGAAAGGAAGTGGGGGGGGGAGATGTCAGAATAAAAAGGTGTGGGGACAGTAAGTAGGGCTAGCTAGAAGGTGATAGGTGAAGCTATTTGGGTGGGAAAGGTAAAGGGGATCTGTTGTGTCTGTGGATCTCCGAGTACAGAGAACGTTACAGGGAGAACGTGATGGGGAGTAGATTATGAGGACAAGTTGCTTTTCCCAGAGCAGCAGGGACTCAGGGAGATCTGATAGAGGTGTGTAGGCCTGTGAGAACAATAGATGTAGTACACAGTCAGAATTTTTATCTCAGCATAGGAATGTCAAATAGCTTTGAGCTGAGAGAAGGAAAGGACAAAGGAGATAAGCAAGGAGGTTTTCTTTTTACACACAGAATGGAGGTGCTGGAACTGCCTGCCAAGGAAGAGGTGGAGGCAGATATCAACTGGGCCATATGAGGCATTTAGGCAGATACACGAACACGCAGCTAATGGAATGTCATGGGCTGTCTGCAGGTAATTTAATGTTGTATCATGCTAGGCACAGGCATTGTGGGATAAGAACCTGTTCCTCTGCTTGATTATTCGATGACAGAGTCACACTGTGGGAGGGGCGTGAGGGGGGGTCACAAGGTAGGAGAGGCGTGAGGGTCACACTGTGGGAGGGGCGTGAGGGAGTCACACTGTGGGAGGAGCGTGAGGGGGGTCACACTGTGGAAGGGGCAGTACTGAGGGAGAGTCACACGGTGGGAGAGGCGTGAGGGAGAGTCACACTGTGGGAGGGGCGTGAGGGAGTCACTGTGGGAGGAGCGTGAGGGGGGTCACACTGTGGAAGGGGCAGTACTGAGGGAGAGTCACACGGTGGGAGAGGCGTGAGGGAGAGTCACACTGTGGGAGGAGCGTGAGGGGGGTCACACTGGAAGGGGCAGTACTGAGGGAGAGTCACACGGTGGGAGAGGCGTGAGGGAGAGTCACACTGTGGGAGGGGCGTGAGGGAGTCACACTGTGGGAGGGGCGTGAGGGGGGTCACACTGTGGAAGGGGCAGTACTGAGGGAGTCACACGGTGGGAGAGGCGTGGGGGAGGGTCACACTGTGGGAGGGGCGTGAGGGAGAGTCACACTGGGAGTGGCGTGAGGGAGAGTCACACTGTGGGAGTGGTGTGGGGGGGGGTCACACTGTGGGAGGGGCAGTACTGAGGGAGTATCACACGGTGGGAGTGGTGTGAGGGAGTGACACAGTGGGAGTGGTGTGAGGGAGTCACACTGTGGGAGGGGCATGAGGGAGGGTCACACTGTGGGAGGGGGGTGAGGGAGTCACACTGGGAGTGGCGTGAGGGAGAGTCACACTGTGGGAGGGGCAGTACTGCGGGAGAAACACACGGTGGGAGTGGCCTGAGGGAGGGTCACACTGTGGGAGGGGCAGTCCTGAGGGAGAGTCACACTGTGGGAGTGGTGTGAGGGAGTCAAACTGTGGGAGGGGCGTGAGGGAGAGTCACTGTGGGAGGGGCGTGAGGGAGAGTCACACTGGGAGTGGCGTGAGGGAGAGTCACACTGTGGGAGGGGCAGTACTGAGGGAGTATCACACGGTGGGAGTGGTGTGAGGGAGAGTCATACTGTGGGAGGGGCGTGAGGGAGTCACACTGTGGGAGTGACGTGAGGGAGTCACACTGTGGGAGGGGTATTACTGAGGGAGTATCACACTGTAGGAGGGGCAGTCCTGAGGGAGAGTCACTGTGGGAGGGTGTGAGGGGAGTCACACTGTAGGAGGGGCAGTCCTGAGGGAGAGTCACACTGTGGGAGAGGCGTGAGGGATGGTCACACTGTGGGAGAGGCAGTACTGAGGCAGTATCACACTGTGGGAGGGGTGTGAGGGAGTCACACTGTGGGAGGGGTGTGAGGGAGGGTCACACTGTGGGAGGGGCAGTACTGAGGGAGTATCACACGGTGGGAGTGGTGTGAGGGAGAGTCACACTGTGGGAGGGGCGTGAGGGAGTCACACTGTGGGAGTGACGTGAGGGAGTCACACTGTGGGAGGGGTATTACTGAGGGAGTATCACACTGTAGGAGGGGCAGTCCTGAGGGAGAGTCACTGTGGGAGAGGCGTGAGGGATGGTCACACTGTGGGAGAGGCAGTACTGAGGCAGTATCACACTGTGGGAGGGGTGTGAGGGAGTCACACTGTGGGAGGGGTGTGAGGGAGGGTCACACTGTGGGAGGGGCAGTCCTGAGGGAGAGTCACACGGTGGGAGTGGCATGAGGGAGAGTCACACTGTGGGAGGGGTGTGAGGGAGGGTCACACTGTGGGAGTGGCATGAGGGAGAGTCACATTGTGGGAGGGGCATGAGGGAGGGTCACACTGTGGGAGTGACGTGAGGGAGTCACAACGTGGGAGGGGTAGTACTGAGGGAGTATCACACTTGGGAGGGGCAGTCCTGAGGGAGAGTCACACGGTGGGAGTGGCATGAGGGAGAGTCACACTGTGGGAGGGGCAGTACTGAGGAAGTATCACGGTGGGAGTGGCGTGAGGGAGTCACATTGGGAGTGGTGTGAGGGAGTCACACTGTGGGAGGGGCATGAGGGAGGGTCACACTGTGGGAGGGGCAGTACTGAGGGAGTATCACACTGTGGGAGTGGTGTGAGGGAGGGTCACACTGTGGGAGGGGCAGTACTGAGGGAGCACTGCACTGTCTCTCACACACACACACACACACACACAAATACGGGAAGTCAGCAGTCCAGACACATGGATACACTGCCCACTCTGGCCTACAGTTAATGAAGACGATGGTCACCATGGTGACTATAAAGAAAGTCAGCGGCTCAATGGAGATCTTCACCAGGATGGCGGTGAGGAGGAAGAGGATGAAGATTGCGATGATGCTTCCACTGATGCGGAGTGTCTGTGGGATTCTGGAGAGAGAAAGAGAGCGGGGTTACTCCGTTGTCTGTCTACCCTGCACAGATCCTGTAGCAGTGACCATCCCAGCCAATCACTCCCAGTGGCACCACCCAGGTTAACAGCTAACTAATCATTGCCAGAGATCATCTCAGAAATCCCACCACATAGATCCTACGGCCATTACAGCTCGATAGTGCCTCTACTTCCTCAGCAGGTTAAAGAAATGTTGACCCTCACTGATTGTTAATTGAAGCATTCTATCCTGTATCAAGGAACTGTCTACAAGAAACAGCAGAGACATCACGGAAACAGCCTCCTTTCCATAGAGTACGTCTCTACTTCTCGTTGGTTGTCTTGCTGAACAGAATGAAAGACCCTTCTGGTAGAAGATACAAAAGACTGAAGGCATGCACCACCAGGCTCAAGGGCATCTTCTAACTTGCTGTTAAAGACTATTAAATAGTTCTCTACTATGATAAAATGGACTCTTCACCTCACAATCTAACTTGCTGTGACCTTGAACCTTATTATCTGCATGCTCAGCAATTTCTCTTTCTATAACAATTCATTCTGCATTGTTATTGTTTTCTCTTGTACTGACCCTTTGCAGAATAAACCGTGACAAAATTATCAATATGGATGGCATGCAAAACAAAGTTTTACCACTGTGACTCAGTGCATGTGACAACAATAATCCAGTTTACAAGTCATTGTTCCAACCTCACCCATATGCAGTTCCAGTCACCCAGCAACACTCGCCACAGGGTGCAGAAATCATTCTGAAACCGATGGGCTTCAGTTACAGTCAGAGCTTGGATAGTCCAGGTCTGTTTCCCGAGAGATGGGAGGCTGATGGGTGACCTTATGCAGTAGAAGGATGTAAAATCAGGAGGGGTTTGGATAAAGGGGATGGTTAGTCTTTCCCAGAGTAGGGGAGTAGGAGCCCAAACCCACAGAGGATTCTAGTTATAAATCAGGAGGGGTTTGGATAAAGGGGATGGTTAGTCTTTCCCAGAGTAGGGGAGTAGGAGCCCAAACCCACAGAGGATTCTAGTTATAAATCAGGAGGGGTTTGGATAAAGGGGATGGTTAGTCTTTCCCAGAGTAGGGGAGTAGGAGCCCAAACCCACAGAGGATTATAATCGAAGTTTGGATGTGGACCTGGGGGGACACGTTTCCCACACAGAGTTGGTGCATGTGTGGAACGAGTTGTAGAAGCGGCTACAATTACAACATTTGGACAGGTATGAATATGGGCAATTGTGAGCAAATGGGACTAGCTTCAGATAGACATCTTGATCAGCAGAAACATTGGGCTGGAGGACATTTACAGCATTTACCTGAGAGATACATGAAGGGAAAGGTGAGGAACGGACTATATGAAGGGGGGAGAATGAGAAAACACCACAGAGGTGATACACTTCACATACCCCACACAAGCTGAGAGAGGGAACTCAAGCTGGTCTGAAAGTCCCATCGCCACAAAGAGTTGGATGAAAATTTCAGCCATTAGTCACACAAGCACACCTTCATTTGAACAAACATCTAATCCTGTCCAAACAATCCACCTGAGCAGCCCGGCATGGGTAATGTATTAGCAGCCCCTGGCCACAGGGATAGAGTTTGGCCTCGAGCTCAACATGAGGCATTCTCTGCCAGGCCAGGCAGTGATGCAGCTGCTCAGGATGCTCTCAATACAACCCCTGTGGAATGTGATGAGGATGGGGTTGGAAGATGGACTTCCCTCAGCCTTCGCAGGAAGTAGAGACGCTGCTGGGCTTTCTTTGCTATGGAGCTGGTGTTGAGGGACCAGGTGAGATTCTCCGCCAGGTGAGCACCAAGAAATCTGGTGCTTCAAGAAATTTTGCATATCCTATGAGAAGTTCCTTCCAGCTTTTTCTACCTGTTCATCCCCAACCTTTCCCACTGAAACCCTCCACCTCCACTCTTACCTCAGCCAGGACTGGACCAGAATTCCACGGCCAGTCAGCATCGCTCTGCTCCCTGCTTCAGTCCTTCGCCACACTGACAGCAGACTGGTGACCCTTTGTGAACCTGGCTTTTATTGCCACTTTCCCTCCACCTCTCACTTTCATGGTCCATTTTGACTCCCTCCTCACTCACTGACAGACACCATCTCCCTCCTCACTCACTGATGCACACCATCTCCCTCCTCACTCACTGACTTTCCCTTTTCTCTGGATTATCAAGGGACAGGCCAGCCATGGTGAGCCCACAGATCTCCAGCCCTACCTCGACTAGTCAGCCTCGCGTAAGGCCTCCATTTCATTCGCCCAGTTCTCTGTCACATCCGTTCTGATGTTCAGCACCTTCCACACAGGTGTCTGTTCCTTCATCCTGACCCATAACTTCCCATCTCAAACACCACCGTCTGCTTGGCTCCCACCTCTCTGTTCCCGACAGCATCATTCCTCCTGTTCTTCCCTGGAAATCCAACCCTTCCCCCCCCCCCACCAACCGTCTCGCACGAGGTGAGGCAGTGATTCACTTACACGGCTCGTGAACCGGTTACACTGTGCTCTCTCTCCTGGACAGACTGGGACCACTTCTCTCCACTCACAGACACCTGGATCTGCCCTGTTGGAGACCTCCCCCACCCTCCCTGCAGGAGGATAACCTCAATTCGGCGGAAGGTCACTGGAAACTCGTTTCTCTATCCAGACATGCGGCCTGACGCGGTGAGTGTGTCCAGCAGCCAATCACAGAGCAGTCCAGCGTGGATTTCGGCCTTCCAGATCAGCCGGTCCTCAGCAGCCATGGTGCCCACACGGCTCCTCACTATTTCCTGCCCTCGGCGCATATCCCTCCAAGTCACTCACCTATATGCCTACAACCTATCCAAGTTGTTCTGAAGTGATAGTACTTTGCCTGCCCCAGCCACTTCATATACTCACCACCCTCTGCATGGGCAAGGCTGCCCCTCAGATCCCACCACCCACCCCCCACACCCAAAATATACGACCCTCGTTTCCCTGGAAACTGCATCTGCAATTTTATTTTGATTTTCATGGTTAGTTCAGTATTATCCCTGATACGAGTGCAGTGTCAGTGTAGCAGGAGTCACTCGTGCTGCAAGAGCCAGGCAAAGAGCATCTCCCACGCAGTTAAAGCCCAGAGGCTCAGTGGCAGGACAGTACACACGGCCAGTGAGTGAGGAGGGAGCTCGTGTCAGTCAGTGAGTGAGGAGGGAGATGGTGTCCGTCAGTGAGTGAGGAGGGAGATGGTGTCTGTCAGTGAGTGAGGAGGGAGATGGAGTCTGTCAGTGAGTGAGGAGGGTGATGGTGTCTGTCAGAGTGAGGAGGGAGAAGGTGTCTGTCAGAGTGAGGAGGGAGATGGTGTCTGTCAGTGAGTGAGGAGGGAGATGGTGTCCGTCAGTGAGTGAGGAGGGAGATGGTGTCTGACAGTGAGTGAGGAGGGAGCTCGTGTCCGTCAGTGAGTGAGGAGGGAGATTGTGTCTGTCAGTGAGTGAGGAGGGAGATGGTGTCTGTCAGTGAGTGAGGAAGGAGATGGTGTCCGTCAGTGAGTGAGGAGGGAGATGGTGTCCGTCAGTGAGTGAGGAGGGAGATGGTGTCTGTCAGAGTGAGGAGGGAGATGGTGTCTGTCAGAGTGAGGAGGGAGATGGTGTCTGTCAGTGAGTGAGGAGGGAGATGGTGTCTGTCAGAGTGAGGAGGGAGATGGTGTCCGTCAGTGAGTGAGGAGGGAGATGGGGTCCGTCAGTGAGTGAGGAGGGAGATGGTGTCTGTCAGTGAGTGAGGAGGGAGATGGTGTCTGTCAGTGTGAGGAGGGAGATGGTGTCTGTCAGTGAGTGAGGAGGGAGCTGGTGTCTGTCAGTGAGTGAGGAGGGAGATGGAGTCCGTCAGTGAGTGAGGAGGGAGATGGTGTCTGACAGTGAGTGAGGAGGGAGATGGTGTCTGTCAGTGAGTGAGGAGGGAGATGGTGTCTGTCAGTGAGTGAGGAGGGAGATGGTGTCCATCAGTGAGTGAGGAGGGAGATGGTGTCTGTCAGTGAGTGAGGAGGGAGATGGTGTCTGTCAGTGAGTGAGGAGGGAGATGGTGTCTGTCAGAGAGTGAGGGGGGAGATGGTGTCTGTCAGAGTGAGGAGGGAGATGGTGTCTGTCAGTGAGTGAGGAGGGAGATGGTGTCCGTCAGTGAGTGAGGAGGGAGATGGTGTCTGTCAGTGAGTGAGGAGGGAGATGGTGTCCGTCAGTGAGTGAGGGGGGAAATGGTGTCTGTCAGTGAGTGAGGAGGGAGATGGTGTCCGTCAGTGACTGAGGAGGGAGATGGTGTCTGTCAGAGAGTGAGGGGGGAGATGGTGTCTGTCAGAGAGTGAGGAGGGAGATGGTGTCCGTCAGTGAGTGAGGAGGGAGATGGTGTCCGTCAGTGAGTGAGGAGGGAGATGGTGTCCGTCAGTGAGTGAGGAGGGAGATGGTGTCCGTCAGTGAGTGAGGAGGGAGATGGTGCCCGTCAGTGAGTGAGGAGGGAGATGGTGCCTGTCAGAGTGAGGAGGGAGATGGTGTCTGTCAGAGTGAGGAGGGAGATGGTGTCCGTCAGTGAGTGAGGAGGGAGATGGTATCCGTCAGTGAGTGAGGAGGGAGATGGTGTCTGTCAGTGAGTGAGGGGGGAGATGGTATCCGTCACTGAGTGAGGAGGGAGATGGTGTCTGTCAGTGAATGAGGAGGGAGACGGTGTCCGTCAGTGAGCGAGGAGGGAGATGGTGTCCGTCAGTAAGTGAGGAGGGAGATGGTGTCCGTCAGTGAGAGAGGAGGGAGATGGTGTCCGTCAGTGAATGAGGAGGGATATGGTGTCTGTCAGTGAATGAGGAGGGAGATGGTGTCCGTCAGTGAGTGAGGAGGGAGATGGTGTCTGTCAGTGAGTGAGGAGGGAGATGGTGTCTGTCAGAGTGAGGAGGGAGACGGTGTCTGTCAGTGAGTGAGGAGGGAGATGGTGTCTGTCAGTGAGTGAGGAGGGAGATGGTGTCTGTCAGAGTGAGGAGGGAGATGGTGTCTGTCAGTGAGTGAGGAGGGAGATGGTGTCTGTCAGTGAGTGAGGAGGGAGATGGTGTCCGTCAGTGAGTGAGGAGGGAGATTGTGTCTGTCAGTGAGTGAGGAGGGAGCTGGTGTCCGTCAGTGAATGAGGAGGGAGATGGTGTCTGTCAGTGAGTGAGGAGGGAGATGGTGTCTGTCAGTGAGTGAGGAGGGAGATGGTATCTGTCAGAGTGAGGAGGGAGCTGGTGTCCGTCAGTGAGTGAGGAGGGAGATGGTGTCCATCAGTGAGTGAGGAGGGAGATGGTGTCTGTCAGAGTGAGGAGGGAGATGGTGTCCGTCAGTGAATGAGGAGGGAGATGGTGTCTGTCAGTGAGTGAGGAGGGAGATGGTGTCTGTCAGAGTGAGGAGGGAGCTGGTGTCTGTCAGTGAGTGAGGAGGGAGATGGTGTCCGTCAGTGAGTGAGGAGGGAGATGGTGTCTGTCAGAGTGAGGAGGGAGATGGTGTCTGTCAGTGAGTGAGGAGGGAGATGGTGTCTGTCAGTGAGTGAGGAGGGAGATGGTGTCTGTCAGAGTGAGGAGGGAGCTGGTGTCCGTCAGTGAGTGAGGAGGGAGATGGTGTCTGTCAGAGTGAGGAGGGAGCTGGTGTCCATCAGTGAGTGAGGAGGGAGATGGTATCCGTCAGTGAGTGAGGAGGGAGATGGTGTCTGTTAGTGAGTGAGGAGGGAGATGGTGTCTGTTAGTGAGTGAGGAGGGAGATGGTGTCTGTCAGTGAGTGAGGAGGGAGATGGTGTCTGTCAGTGAGTGAGGAGGGAGATGGTGTCCGTCAGTGAGTGAGGAGGGAGATGGTGTCCGTCAGTGAGTGAGGAGGGAGATGGTGTCCGTCAGTGAGTGAGGAGGGAGATGGTGTCTGTCAGAGTGAGGAGGGAGATGGTGTCCGTCAGTGAGTGAGGACGGAGATGGTGTCTGTCAGAGTGAGGAGGGAGATGGTGTCTGTCAGAGTGAGGAGGGAGAAGGTGTCTGTCAGTGAGTGAGGAGGGAGATGGTGTCTGTCAGTGAGTGAGGAGGGAGATGGTGTCTGTCAGTGAGTGAGGAGGGAGATGGTGTCTGTCAGAGTGAGGAGGGAGCTGGTGTCCGTCAGTGAGTGAGGAGGGAGATGGTGTCTGTCAGAGTGAGGAGGGAGCTGGTGTCCATCAGTGAGTGAGGAGGGAGATGGTGTCTGTCAGTGAGTGAGGAGGGAGATGGTGTCTGTCAGTGAGTGAGGAGGGAGATGGTGTCTGTCAGTGAGTGAGGAGGGAGATGGTGTCTGTCAGTGAGTGAGGAGGGAGATGGTGTCCGTCAGTGAGTGAGGAGGGAGATGGTGTCTGTTAGTGAGTGAGGAGGGAGATGGTGTCTGTTAGTGAGTGAGGAGGGAGATGGTGTCTGTCAGTGAGTGAGGAGGGAGATGGTGTCTGTCAGTGAGTGAGGAGGGAGATGGTGTCCGTCAGTGAGTGAGGAGGGAGATGGTGTCCGTCAGTGAGTGAGGAGGGAGAAGGTGTCTGTCAGAGTGTGGAGGGAGATGGTGTCTGTCAGAGTGAAGAGGAAATGGTGTCCGTCAGTGAGTGAGGAGGGAGATGGTGTCCGTCAGAGTGAGGAGGGAGATGGTGTCTGTCAGTGAGTGAGGAGGGAGATGGTGTCCGTCAGTGAGTGAGGAGGGAGATGGTGTCCGTCAGTGAGTGAGGAGGGAGATGGTGTCTGTCAGAGTGAGGAGGGAGATGGTGTCTGTCAGAGTGAGGAGGGAGATGGTGTCTGACAGTGAGTGAGGAGGGAGATGGTGTCTGTCAGTGAGTGAGGAGGGAGATGGTGTCTGTCAGAGTGAGGAGGGAGATGGTGTCCGTCAGTGAGTGAGGAGGGAGATGGTGTCCGTCAGTGAGTGAGGAGGGAGATGGTGTCTGTCAGTGAGTGAGGAGGGAGATGGTGTCTGTCAGAATGAGCAGGGAGATGGTGTCTGTCAGAGTGAGGAGGGAGATGGTGTCTGTCAGTGAGTGAGGAGGGAGATGGTGTCTGTCAGTGAGTGAGGAGGGAGATGGTGTCCGTCAGTGAGTGAGGAGGGAGATGGTGTCCGTCAGTGAGTGAGGAGGGAGATGGTGTCTGTCAGTGAGTGAGGAGGGAGATGGTGTCTGTCAGTGAGTGAGGAGGGAGATGGTGTCTGTCAGTGAGTGAGGAGGGAGATGGTGTCTGTCAGTGAGTGAGGAGGGAGATGGTGTCCGTCAGTGAGTGAGGAGGGAGATGGTGTCTGTCAGTGAGTGAGGAGGGAGATGGTCTCCGTCAGTGAATGAGGAGGGAGATGGTGTCCGTCAGTGAATGAGGAGGGAGATGGTATCTGTCAGTGAGTGAGGAGGGAGATGGTGTCTGTCAGAGTGAGGAGGGAGATGGTGTCCGTCAGTGAGTGAGGAGGGAGATGGTGTCCGTCAGTGAGTGAGGAGGGAGATGGTGTCCGTCAGTGAGTGAGGAGGGAGATGGTGTCTGTCAGTGAGTGAGGAGGGAGATGGTGTCTGTTAGTGAGTGAGGAGGGAGATGGTGTCCGTCAGTGAGTGAGGAGGGAGATGGTGTCTGTCAGTGAGTGAGGAGGGAGATGGTGTCTGTCAGTGAGTGAGGAGGGAGATGGTGTCCGTCAGTGAGTGAGGAGGGAGATGGTGTCCGTCAGTGAGTGAGGAGGGAGATGGTGTCTGTTAGTGAGTGAGGAGGGAGATGGTGTCCGTCAGTGAGTGAGGAGGAGATGGTGTCTGTCAGTGAGTGAGGAGGGAGATGGTGTCTGTTAGTGAGTGAGGAGGGAGATTGTGTCCGTCAGTGAGTGAGGAGGGAGATGGTGTCTGTCAGTGAGTGAGGAGGGAGATGGTGTCCGTCAGTGAGTGAGGAGGGAGATGGTGTCTGTTAGTGAGTGAGGAGGGAGATGGTGTCCGTCAGTGAGTGAGGAATGAGACGGTGTCCGTCAGTGAGTGAGGAGGGAGACGGTGTCCGTCAGTGAGTGAGGAGGGAGATGGTGTCTGTCAGAGTGAAGAGGGAGCTGGTGTCCGTCAGTGAGTGAGGAGGGAGATGGTGTCTGTCAGTGAGTGAGGAGGGAGATGGTGTCCGTCAGTGAGTGAGGAGGGAGATGGTGTCCGTCAGTGAGTGAGGGGGGGAGATGGTGTCCGTCAGTGAATGAGCAGGGAGATGGTGTCTGTCAGTGAGTGAGGAGGGAGATGGTGTCTGTCAGAGTGAGGAGGGAGACGGTGTCTGTCAGTGAGTGAGGAGGGAGATGGTGTCTGTCAGTGAGTGAGGAGGGAGATGGTGTCTGTCAGTGAGTGAGGGGGGGAGATGGTGTCCGTCAGTGAATGAGCAGGGAGATGGTGTCTGTCAGTGAGTGAGGAGGGAGATGGTGTCTGTCAGAGTGAGGAGGGAGACGGTGTCTGTCAGTGACTGAGGAGGGAGATGGTGTCTGTCAGAGTGAGGAGGGAGATGGTGTCCGTCAGTGAGTGAGGAGGGAGATGGTGTCTGTCAGTGAGAGAGGAGGGAGATGGTGTCTGTCAGTGAGTGAGGGGGGAGATGGTGTCCGTCAGTGAATGAGGAGGGAGATGGTGTCTGTCAGTGAGTGAGGAGGGAGATGGTGTCTGTCAGAGTGAGGAGGGAGATGGTGTCCGTCAGTGAGTGAGGAGGGAGATGGTGTCTGTCAGTGAGAGAGGAGGGAGATGGTGTCTGTCAGAGTGAGGAGGGAGATGGTGTCTGTCAGTGAGTGAGGAGGGAGATGGTGTCCGTCAGTGAGTGAGGAGGGAGATGGTGTCTGTCAGAGTGAGGAGGGAGATGGTGTCTGTCAGTGAGTGAGGAGGGAGATGGTGTCTGTCAGTGAGTGAGGAGGGAGATGGTGTCTGTCAGAGTGAGGAGGGAGATGGTGTCCATCAGTGAGTGAGGAGGGAGATGGTGTCCGTCAGTGAGTGAGGAGGGAGATGGTGTCCATTAGTGAGTGAGGAGGGAGATGGTGTCTGTCAGTGAGTGAGGAGGGAGATGGTGTCTGTCAGTGAGTGAGGAGGGAGATGGTGTACGTCAGTGAGTGAGGAGGGAGATGGTCTCCGTCAGTGAGTGAGGAGGGAGATGGTGTCCGTCAGTGAGTGAGGAGGGAGATGGTGTCTGTCAGTGAGTGAGGAGGGAGATGGTGTCCGTCAGTGAGTGAGGAGGGAGATGGTGTCTGTCAGTGAGTGAGGAGGGAGACGGTGTCTGTCAGTGAGTGAGGAGGGAGATGGTGTCTGTCAGTGAGTGAGGAGGGAGATGGTGTCCGTCAGTGAGTGAGGAGGGAGACGGTGTCTGTCAGTGAGTGAGGAGGGAGATGGTGTCTGTCAGAGATGAGGAGGGAGATGGTGTCTGTCAGTGAGTGAGGAGGGTGATGGTGTCTGTCAGAGTGAGGAGGGAGACGGTGTCTGTCAGTGAGTGAGGAGGGAGATGGAGTCTGTCAGTGAGTGAGGAGGGTGATGGTGTCTGTCAGTGAGTGAGGAGGGAGATGGAGTCTGTCAGTGAGTGAGGAGGGAGATGGTGTCCGTCAGTGAGTGAGGAGGGAGATGGTGTCTGTCAGTGAGTGAGGAGGGAGATGGTGTCTGTCAGTGAATGAGGAGGGAGATGGTGTCTGTCAGTGAGTGAGGAGGGAGATGGTGTCCGTCAGTGAGTGAGGAGGGAGATGGTGTCCGTCAGTGAGTGAGGAGGGAGACGGTGTCTGTCAGTGAGTGAGGAGGGAGATGGTGTCTGTCAGTGAGTGAGGAGGGAGATGGTGTCCGTCAGTGAGTGAGGAGGGAGATGGTGTCTGTCAGAGTGAGGAGGGAGATGGTGTCTGTCAGAGTGAGGAGGGAGATGGTGTCTGTCAGTGAGTGAGGAGGGAGATGGTGTCCGTCAGTGAGTGAGGAGGGAGATGGTGTCTGTCAGAGTGAGGAGGGAGATGGTGTCTGTCAGTGAGTGAGGAGGGAGATGGTGTCTGTCAGTGAGTGAGGAGGGAGATGGTGACTGTCAGAGATGAGGAGGGAGATGGTGTCTGTCAGAGTGAGGAGGGAGATGGTGCCCGTCAGTGAGTGAGGAGGGAGATGGTGTCTGACAGTGAGTGAGGAGGGAGATGGTGTCTGTCAGTGAGTGAGGAGGGAGATGGTGTCTGTCAGTGAGTGAGGAGGGAGATGGTGTCCGTCAGTGAGTGAGGAGGGAGACGGTGTCTGTCAGTGTGAGGAGGGAGACGGTGTCTGTCAGTGAGTGAGGAGGGAGATGGTGTCTGTCAGAGTGAGGAGGGAGATCGTGTCTGTCAGTGAGTGAGGAGGGAGATGGTGTCTGTCAGAGTGAGGAGGGAGATGGTGTCTGTCAGAGTGAGGAGGGAGATGGTGTCTGTCAGTGAGTGAGGAGGGAGATGGTGTCTGTCAGTGAGTGAGGAGGGAGATGGTGTCTGTCAGAGTGAGGAGGGAGATGGTGTCCGTCAGTGAGTGAGGAGGGAGATGGTGTCCGTCAGTGACTGAGGAGGGAGATGGTGTCTGTCAGAGTGAGGAGGGAGATGGTGTCCGTCAGTGAGTGAGGAGGGAGATGGTGTCCGTCAGTGAGTGAGGAGGGAGATGGTGTCTGTCAGTGAGTGAGGAGGGAGATGGTGTCTGTCAGAGTGAGGAGGGAGATGGTGTCTGTCAGTGAGTGAGGAGGGAGATGGTGCCCGTCAGTGAGTGAGGAGGGAGATGGTGTCCGTCAGTGAGTGAGGAGGGAGATGGTGTCCGTCAGTGAGTGAGGAGGGAGATGGTGTCTGTCAGAGTGAGGAGGGAGATGGTGTCTGTCAGAGTGAGGAGGGAGATGGTGTCCGTCAGTGAGTGAGGAGGGAGATGGTGTCCGTCAGTGAGTGAGGAGGGAGATGGTGTCTGTCAGAATGAGGAGGGAGATGGTGTCTGTCAGAGAGTGAGGAGGGAGATGGTGTCTGTCAGTGAGTGAGGAGGGAGATGGTGTCTGTCAGTGAGTGAGGAGGGAGATGGTGTCCGTCAGTGAGTGAGGAGGGAGATGGTGTCCGTCAGTGAGTGAGGAGGGAGATGGTGCCCGTCAGTGAGTGAGGAGGGAGATGGTGTCTGTCAGAGTGAGGAGGGAGATGGTGTCCGTCAGTGAATGAGGAGGGAGATGGTGTCTGTCAGAGTGAGGAGGGAGATGGTGTCCGTCAGTGAGTGAGCAGGGAGATGGTGTCTGTCAGAGTGAGGAGGGAGATGGTGTCCGTCAGTGAGTGAGGAGGGAGATGGTGTCTGTCAGAATGAGGAGGGAGATGGTGTCTGTCAGAGAGTGAGGGGGGAGATGGTGTCTGTCAGTGAGTGAGGAGGGAGATGGTGTCTGTCAGAGTGAGGAGGGAGATGGTGTCTGTCAGTGAGTGAGGAGGGAGATGGTGCCCGTCAGTGAGTGAGGAGGGAGATGGTGTCTGTCAGAGTGAGGAGGGAGATGGTGTCTGTCAGAGTGAGGAGGGAGATGGTGTCCGTCAGTGAGTGAGGAGGGAGATGGTGTCCGTCAGTGAGTGAGGAGGGAGATGGTGTCTGTCAGTGAGTGAGGGGGGAGATGGTATCTGTCAGTGAGTGAGGAGGGAGATGGTGTCCGTCAGTGAGTGAGGAGGGAGATGGTATCTGTCAGTGAGTGAGGAGGGAGATGGTGTCTGTCAGTGAGTGAGGGGGGAGATGGTATCTGTCAGTGAGTGAGGAGGGAGATGGTGTCCGTCAGTGAGTGAGGAGGGAGATGGTGTCCGTCAGTGAGTGAGGAGAGAGATGGTGTCTGTCACTGTGTGAGGAGGGAGCTGGTGTCCGTCAGAATGAGGAGGGAGATGGTGTCTGTCAGAGTGAGGAGGGAGATGGTGTCTGTCAGTGAGTGAGGGGGGAGATGGTGTCCGTCAGTGAGTGAGGAGGGAGATGGTGTCCGTCAGTGAATGAGGAGGGAGATGGTGTCTGACAGTGAGTGAGGAGGGAGATGGTGTCTGACAGTGAGTGAGGAGGGAGATGGTGTCCGTCAGTGAATGAGGAGGGAGATGGTGTCTGACAGTGAGTGAGGAGGGAGATGGTGTCCGTCAGTGAGTGAGGAGGGAGATGGTGTCTGTCAGAGATGAGGAGGGAGATGGTGTCCGTCAGTGAGTGAGGAGGGAGATGGTGTCCGTCAGTGAATGAGGAGGGAGATGGTGTCTGTCAGTGAGTGAGGAGGGAGATGGTGTCTGACAGTGAGTGAGGAGGGAGATGGTGTCTGTCAGTGAGTGAGGAGGGAGATGGTGCCCGTCAGTGAGTGAGGAGGGAGATGGTGTCTGTCAGAGTGAGGAGGGAGATGGTGTCCGTCAGTGAATGAGGAGGGAGATGGTGTCTGTCAGAGTGAGGAGGGAGATGGTGTCTGTCAGTGAGTGAGGAGGGAGATGGTGTCCGTCAGTGAGTGAGGAGGGAGACGGTGTCTGTCAGAGTGAGGAGGGAGATGGTGTCTGTCAGAGTGAGGAGGGAGATGGTGTCCGTCAGTGAGTGAGGAGGGAGATGGTGTCTGTCAGTGAGTGAGGAGGGAGATGGTGTCTGTCAGAGTGAGGAGGGAGATGGTGTCTGTCAGAGATGAGGAGGGAGATGGTGTCCGTCAGTGAGTGAGGAGGGAGATGGTGTCCGTCAGTGAATGAGGAGGGAGATGGTGTCTGTCAGTGAGTGAGGAGGGAGATGGTGTCTGACAGTGAGTGAGGAGGGAGATGGTGTCTGTCAGTGAGTGAGGAGGGAGATGGTGCCCGTCAGTGAGTGAGGAGGGAGATGGTGTCTGTCAGAGTGAGGAGGGAGATGGTGTCCGTCAGTGAATGAGGAGGGAGATGGTGTCTGTCAGAGTGAGGAGGGAGATGGTGTCTGTCAGTGAGTGAGGAGGGAGATGGTGTCCGTCAGTGAGTGAGGAGAGAGATGGTGTCTGTCACTGTGTGAGGAGGGAGCTGGTGTCCGTCAGAATGAGGAGGGAGATGGTGTCTGTCAGAGTGAGGAGGGAGATGGTGTCTGTCAGTGAGTGAGGGGGGAGATGGTGTCCGTCAGTGAGTGAGGAGGGAGATGGTGTCCGTCAGTGAATGAGGAGGGAGATGGTGTCTGACAGTGAGTGAGGAGGGAGATGGTGTCTGACAGTGAGTGAGGAGGGAGATGGTGTCCGTCAGTGAATGAGGAGGGAGATGGTGTCTGACAGTGAGTGAGGAGGGAGATGGTGTCCGTCAGTGAGTGAGGAGGGAGATGGTGTCTGTCAGAGATGAGGAGGGAGATGGTGTCCGTCAGTGAGTGAGGAGGGAGATGGTGTCCGTCAGTGAATGAGGAGGGAGATGGTGTCTGTCAGTGAGTGAGGAGGGAGATGGTGTCTGACAGTGAGTGAGGAGGGAGATGGTGTCTGTCAGTGAGTGAGGAGGGAGATGGTGCCCGTCAGTGAGTGAGGAGGGAGATGGTGTCTGTCAGAGTGAGGAGGGAGATGGTGTCCGTCAGTGAATGAGGAGGGAGATGGTGTCTGTCAGAGTGAGGAGGGAGATGGTGTCTGTCAGTGAGTGAGGAGGGAGATGGTGTCCGTCAGTGAGTGAGGAGGGAGACGGTGTCTGTCAGAGTGAGGAGGGAGATGGTGTCTGTCAGAGTGAGGAGGGAGATGGTGTCCGTCAGTGAGTGAGGAGGGAGATGGTGTCTGTCAGTGAGTGAGGAGGGAGATGGTGTCTGTCAGAGTGAGGAGGGAGATGGTGTCTGTCAGAGATGAGGAGGGAGATGGTGTCCGTCAGTGAGTGAGGAGGGAGATGGTGTCCGTCAGTGAATGAGGAGGGAGATGGTGTCTGTCAGTGAGTGAGGAGGGAGATGGTGTCTGACAGTGAGTGAGGAGGGAGATGGTGTCTGTCAGTGAGTGAGGAGGGAGATGGTGCCCGTCAGTGAGTGAGGAGGGAGATGGTGTCTGTCAGAGTGAGGAGGGAGATGGTGTCCGTCAGTGAATGAGGAGGGAGATGGTGTCTGTCAGAGTGAGGAGGGAGATGGTGTCTGTCAGTGAGTGAGGAGGGAGATGGTGTCCGTCAGTGAGTGAGGAGGGAGACGGTGTCTGTCAGAGTGAGGAGGGAGATGGTGTCTGTCAGAGTGAGGAGGGAGATGGTGTCCGTCAGTGAGTGAGGAGGGAGATGGTGTCTGTCAGTGAGTGAGGAGGGAGATGGTGTCCGTCAGTGAGTGAGGAGGGAGATGGTGTCTGTCAGAGTGAGGAGGGAGATGGTGTCTGTCAGAGTGAGGAGGGAGATGGTGTCCGTCAGTGAGTGAGGAGGGAGATGGTGTCTGTCAGTGAGTGAGGAGGGAGATGGTGTCCGTCAGTGAGTGAGGAGGGAGACGGTGTCTGTCAGAGTGAGGAGGGAGATGGTGTCTGTCAGAGTGAAGAGGGAGCTGGTGTCTGTCAGAGTGAGGAGGGAGATGGTGTCCGTCAGTGAGTGAGGAGGGAGATGGTGTCTGTCAGTGAGTGAGGAGGGAGATGGTGTCTGTCTGAGTGAGGAGGGAGATGGTGTCTGTCAGTGAGTGAGGAGGGAGATGGTGTCCATCAGTGAGTGAGGAGGGAGATGGTGTCTGTCAGTGTGAGGAGGGAGACGGTGTCTGTCAGTGAGTGAGGAGGGAGATGGTGTCTGTCAGAGTGAGGAGGGAGATCGTGTCTGTCAGTGAGTGAGGAGGGAGATGGTGTCTGTCAGAGTGAGGAGGGAGATGGTGTCTGTCAGAGTGAGGAGGGAGATGGTGTCCGTCAGTGACTGAGGAGGGAGATGGTGTCTGTCAGTGAGTGAGGAGGGAGATGGTGTCTGTCAGTGAGTGAGGAGGGAGCTGGTGTCTGTCAGTGAGTGAGGAGGGAGATGGTGTCCGTCAGTGAGTGAGGAGGGAGATGGTGTCCGTCAGTGAGTGAGGAGGGAGATGGTGTCTGTCAGTGAGTGAGGAGGGAGATGGTGTCTGTCAGTGAGTGAGGAGGGAGATGGTGTCCGTCAGTGAGTGAGGAGGGAGATGGTGTCCGTCAGTGAGTGAGGAGGGAGACGGTGTCTGTCAGAGTGAGGAGGGAGACGGTGTCTGTCAGTGAGTGAGGAGGGAGATGGTGTCTGTCAGAGTGAGGAGGGAGATGGTGTCTGTCAGTGAGTGAGGAGGGAGATGGTGTCTGTCAGTGAGTGAGGAGGGAGATGGTGACTGTCAGAGATGAGGAGGGAGATGGTGTCTGTCAGAGTGAGGAGGGAGATGGTGTCTGTCAGAGTGAGGAGGGAGATGGTGTCCGTCAGTGACTGAGGAGGGAGATGGTGTCTGTCAGTGAGTGAGGAGGGAGATGGTGTCTGTCAGTGAGTGAGGAGGGAGCTGGTGTCTGTCAGAGTGAGGAGGGAGATGGTGTCCGTCAGTGAGTGAGGAGGGAGATGGTGTCTGTCAGTGAGTGAGGAGGGAGATGGTGTCCGTCAGTGAGTGAGGAGGGAGATGGTGTCCGTCAGTGAGTGAGGAGGGAGACGGTGTCTGTCAGAGTGAGGAGGGAGACGGTGTCTGTCAGTGAGTGAGGAGGGAGATGGTGTCTGTCAGAGTGAGGAGGGAGATGGTGTCTGTCAGTGAGTGAGGAGGGAGATGGTGTCTGTCAGAGTGAGGAGGGAGATGGTGTCTGTCAGTGAGTGAGGAGGGAGATGGTGTCTGTCAGAGTGAGGAGGGAGATGGTGTCCGTCAGTGAGTGAGGAGGGAGATGGTGTCCGTCAGTGAGTGAGGAGGGAGATGGTGTCTGTCAGAGTGAGGAGGGAGATGGTGTCTGTCAGAGTGAGGAGGGAGATGGTGTCTGTCAGAGTGAGGAGGGAGATGGTGTCCATCAGTGAGTGAGGAGGGAGACGGTGTCTGTCAGTGAGTGAGGAGGGAGATGGTGTCTGTCAGAGTGAGGAGGGAGATGGTGTCTGTCAGTGAGTGAGGAGGGAGATGGTGTCTGTCAGTGAGTGAGGAGGGAGATGGTGACTGTCAGAGATGAGGAGGGAGATGGTGTCTGTCAGTGAGTGAGGAGGGAGATGGTGTCCGTCAGTGAGTGAGGAGGGAGACGGTGTCTGTCAGTGTGAGGAGGGAGACGGTGTCTGTCAGTGAGTGAGGAGGGAGATGGTGTCTGTCAGAGTGAGGAGGGAGATCGTGTCTGTCAGTGAGTGAGGAGGGAGATGGTGTCTGTCAGAGTGAGGAGGGAGATGGTGTCTGTCAGAGTGAGGAGGGAGATGGTGTCTGTCAGTGAGTGAGGAGGGAGATGGTGTCCGTCAGTGAGTGAGGAGGGAGATGGTGTCCGTCAGTGAGTGAGGAGGGAGATGGTGTCTGTCAGTGAGTGAGGAGGGAGATGGTGTCTGTCAGTGAGAGAGGAGGGAGATGGTGTCTGTCAGTGAGTGAGGAGGGAGATGGTGTCTGTCAGTGAGTGAGGAGGGAGATGGTGTCTGTCAGTGAGTGAGGAGGGAGATGGTGTCCGTCAGTGAGTGAGGAGGGAGATGGTGTCTGTCAGAGTGAGGAGGGAGATGGTGTCTGACAGTGAGTGAGGAGGGAGATGGTGTCTGTCAGTGAGTGAGGAGGGAGATGGTGTCTGTCAGTGAGTGAGGAGGGAGATGGTGTCCGTCAGTGAGTGAGGAGGGAGATGGTGTCTGTCAGAGTGAGGAGGGAGATGGTGTCCGTCAGTGAGTGAGGAGGGAGATGGTGTCCGTCAGTGAGTGAGGAGGGAGATGGTGTCTGTCAGTGAGAGAGGAGGGAGATGGTGTCTGTCAGAGTGAGGAGGGAGATGGTGTCTGTCAGTGAGTGAGGAGGGAGATGGTGTCCGTCAGTGAGTGAGGAGGGAGATGGTGTCTGTCAGAGTGAGGAGGGAGATGGTGTCTGTCAGTGAGTGAGGAGGGAGATGGTGTCTGTCAGTGAGTGAGGAGGGAGATGGTGTCTGTCAGAGTGAGGAGGGAGATGGTGTCCATCAGTGAGTGAGGAGGGAGATGGTGTCCGTCAGTGAGTGAGGAGGGAGATGGTGTCTGTTAGTGAGTGAGGAGGGAGATGGTGTCTGTCAGTGAGTGAGGAGGGAGATGGTGTCCGTCAGTGAGTGAGGAGGGAGACGGTGTCTGTCAGTGAGTGAGGAGGGTGATGGTGTCCGTCAGTGAGTGAGGAGGGAGATGGTGTCCGTCAGAGTGAGGAGGGAGATGGTGTCCGTCAGTGAGTGAGGAGGGAGATGGTGTCTGTCAGTGAGTGAGGAGGGAGATGGTGTCTGTCAGTGAGTGAGGAGGGAGATGGTGTCTGTCAGTGAGTGAGGAGGGAGATGGTGTCCGTCAGTGAGTGAGGAGGGAGATGGTGTCCATTAGTGAGTGAGGAGGGAGATGGTGTCTGTCAGTGAGTGAGGAGGGAGATGGTGTCTGTCAGTGAGTGAGGAGGGAGATGGTGTCTGTCAGTGAGTGAGGAGGGAGATGGTGTCTGTCAGTGAGTGAGGAGGGAGATGGTGTCTGTCAGTGAGTGAGGAGGGAGATGGTGTACGTCAGTGAGTGAGGAGGGAGATGGTGTCTGTCAGTGAGTGAGGAGGGAGATGGTGTCCGTCAGTGAGTGAGGAGGGAGATGGTGTCTGTCAGAGTGAGGAGGGAGATGGTGTCCATCAGTGAGTGAGGAGGGAGATGGTGTCTGTCAGTGAGTGAGGAGGGAGATGGTGTCCGTCAGTGAGTGAGGAGGGAGATGGTGTCTGTCAGAGTGAAGAGGGAGCTGGTGTCTGTCAGAGTGAGGAGGGAGATGGTGTCCATCAGTGAATGAGCAGGGAGATGGTGTCTGTCAGTGAGTGAGGAGGGAGATGGTGTCTGTCAGAGTGAAGAGGGAGCTGGTGTCTGTCAGAGTGAGGAGGGAGATGGTGTCTGTCAGTGAGTGAGGAGGGAGATGGTGTCTGTCAGTGAGTGAGGAGGGAGACGGTGTCTGTCAGAGTGAAGAGGGAGCTGGTGTCTGTCAGAGTGAGGAGGGAGATGGTGTCTGTCAGAGATGAGGAGGGAGATGGTGTCTGTCAGTGAGTGAGGAGGGAGATGGTGTCCGTCAGAGTGAGGAGGGAGATGGTGTCTGTCAGTGAGTGAGGAGGGAGATGGTGTCCGTCAGTGAGTGAGGAGGGAGATGGTGTCCGTCAGTGAGTGAGGAGGGAGATGGTGTCCGTCAGTGAGTGAGGAGGGAGATGGTGTCCGTCAGTGAGTGAGGAGGGAGATGGTGTCTGTCAGAGTGAGGAGGGAGATGGTGTCCGTCAGTGAGTGAGGAGGGAGATGGTGTCTGTCAGTGAGTGAGGAGGGAGATGGTGTCTGTCAGAGTGAGGAGGGAGATGGTGTCCGTCAGTGAGTGAGGACGGAGATGGTGTCTGTCAGAGTGAGGAGGGAGATGGTGTCTGTCAGAGTGAGGAGGGAGACGGTGTCTGTCAGAGTGAGGAGGGAGATGTTGTCCGTCAGTGAGTGAGGAGGGAGACGGTGTCTGTCAGTGACTGAGGAGGGAGATGGTGTCTGTCAGAGTGAGGAGGGAGACGGTGTCTGTCAGTGACTGAGGAGGGAGATGGTGTCTGTCAGAGTGAGGAGGGAGATGGTGTCTGTCAGTGTGAGGAGGGAGACGGTGTCCGTCAGTGAGTGAGGAGGGAGATGGTGTCTGTCAGTGAGTGAGGAGGGAGATGGTGTCTGTCAGTTAGTGAGGAGGGAGATGGTGTCTGTCAGAGTGAGGAGGGAGATGGTGTCCGTCAGTGAATGAGGAGGGAGATGGTGTCTGTCAGTGAGTGAGGAGGGAGATGGTGTCTGTCAGAGTGAGGAGGGAGATGGTGTCTGTCAGTGAGTGAGGAGGGAGATGGTGTCTGTCAGAGTGAGGAGGGAGATGGTGTCCGTCAGTGAGTGAGGAGGGAGATGGTGTCTGTCAGTGAGTGAGGAGGGAGATGGTGTCTGTCAGAGTGAGGAGGGAGATGGTGTCTGTCAGTGAGTGAGGAGGGAGATGGTGTCTGTCAGAGAGAGAGGAGGGAGATGGTGTCTGTCAGAGTGAGGAGGGAGATGGTGTCCGTCAGTGAGTGAGGAGGGAGATGGTGTCTGTCAGTGAGTGAGGAGGGAGATGGTGTCTGTCAGAGTGAGGAGGGAGATGGTGTCTGTCAGTGAGTGAGGAGGGAGATGGTGTCTGTCAGAGAGAGAGGAGGGAGATGGTGTCTGTCAGAGTGAGGAGGGAGATGGTGTCCGTCAGTGAGTGAGGAGGGAGACGGTGTCTGTCAGTGAGAGAGGAGGGAGATGGTGTCTGTCAGAGTGAGGAGGGAGATGGTGTCCGTCAGTGAGTGAGGAGGGAGATGGTGTCTGTCAGTGAGTGAGGAGGGAGATGGTGTCTGTCAGTGAGTGAGGAGGGAGATGGTGTCCGTCAGTGAGTGAGGAGGGAGATGGTGTCTGTCAGAGTGAGGAGGGAGATGGTGTCCGTCAGTGAGTGAGGAGGGAGATGGTGTCTGTCAGTGAGTGAGGAGGGAGATGGTGTCCGTCAGTGAGTGAGGAGGGAGATGGTGTCTGTCAGTGAGTGAGGAGGGAGATGGTGTCTGTCAGTGAGTGAGGAGGGAGATGGTGTCTGTCAGTGAGTGAGGAGGGAGATGGTGTCCGTCAGTGAGTGAGGAGGGAGATGGTGCCCGTCAGTGAGTGAGGAGGGAGATGGTGTCTGTCAGAGTGAGGAGGGAGATGGTGTCTGTCAGTGAGTGAGGAGGGAGATGGTGTCTGACAGTGAGTGAGGAGGGAGATGGTGTCTGTCAGAGTGAGGAGGGAGATGGTGTCTGTCAGAGTGAGGAGGGAGATGGTGTCTGACAGTGAGTGAGGAGGGAGATGGTGTCTGTCAGAGTGAGGAGGGAGATGGTGTCCGTCAGTGAGTGAGGAGGGAGATGGTGTCTGTCAGAGTGAGGAGGGAGATGGTGTCTGTCAGTGAGTGAGGAGGGAGATGGTGTCTGACAGTGAGTGAGGAGGGAGATGGTGTCTGTCAGAGTGAGGAGGGAGATGGTGTCTGTCAGAGTGAGGAGGGAGATGGTGTCTGACAGTGAGTGAGGAGGGAGATGGTGTCTGTCAGTGAGTGAGGAGGGAGATGGTGTCTGTCAGAGTGAGGAGGGAGATGGTGTCCGTCAGTGAGTGAGGAGGGAGATGGTGTCTGTCAGAATGAGCAGGGAGATGGTGTCTGTCAGAGTGAGGAGGGAGATGGTGTCCGTCAGTGAGTGAGGAGGGAGATGGTGTCTGTCAGTGAGTGAGGAGGGAGATGGTGTCTGTCAGTGAGTGAGGAGGGAGATGGTGTCCGTCAGTGAGTGAGGAGGGAGATGGTGTCTGTCAGTGAGTGAGGAGGGAGATGGTCTCCGTCAGTGAGTGAGGAGGGAGATGGTGTCCGTCAGTGAGTGAGGAGGGAGATGGTGTCTGTCAGAGTGAGGAGGGAGATGGTGTCCGTCAGTGAGTGAGGAGGGAGATGGTGTCCGTCAGTGAGTGAGGAGGGAGATGGTGTCTGTCAGTGAGTGAGGAGGGAGATGGTGTCTGTTAGTGAGTGAGGAGGGAGATGGTGTCCGTCAGTGAGTGAGGAGGGAGATGGTGTCTGTCAGTGAGTGAGGAGGGAGATGGTGTCTGTCAGTGAGTGAGGAGGGAGATGGTGTCCGTCAGTGAGTGAGGAGGGAGATGGTGTCCGTCAGTGAGTGAGGAGGGAGATGGTGTCTGTTAGTGAGTGAGGAGGGAGATGGTGTCCGTCAGTGAGTGAGGAGGGAGATGGTGTCTGTCAGTGAGTGAGGAGGGAGATGGTGTCTGTTAGTGAGTGAGGAGGGAGATGGTGTCCGTCAGTGAGTGAGGAGGGAGATGGTGTCTGTCAGTGAGTGAGGAGGGAGATGGTGTCTGTCAGTGAGTGAGGAGGGAGATGGTGTCCGTCAGTGAGTGAGGAGGGAGATGGTGTCTGTTAGTGAGTGAGGAGGGAGATGGTGTCCGTCAGTGAGTGAGGAATGAGACGGTGTCCGTCAGTGAGTGAGGAGGGAGACGGTGTCCGTCAGTGAGTGAGGAGGGAGATGGTGTCTGTCAGAGTGAAGAGGGAGCTGGTGTCCGTCAGTGAGTGAGGAGGGAGATGGTGTCTGTCAGTGAGTGAGGAGGGAGATGGTGTCCGTCAGTGAGTGAGGAGGGAGATGGTGTCCGTCAGTGAGTGAGGAGGGAGATGGTGTCTGTCAGTGAGTGAGGGGGGGAGATGGTGTCCGTCAGTGAATGAGGAGGGAGATGGTGTCTGTCAGTGAGTGAGGAGGGAGATGGTGTCTGTCAGAGTGAGGAGGGAGACGGTGTCTGTCAGTGACTGAGGAGGGAGATGGTGTCTGTCAGAGTGAGGAGGGAGATGGTGTCCGTCAGTGAGTGAGGAGGGAGATGGTGTCTGTCAGTGAGAGAGGAGGGAGATGGTGTCTGTCAGTGAGTGAGGGGGGAGATGGTGTCCGTCAGTGAATGAGGAGGGAGATGGTGTCTGTCAGTGAGTGAGGAGGGAGATGGTGTCTGTCAGAGTGAGGAGGGAGACGGTGTCTGTCAGTGACTGAGGAGGGAGATGGTGTCTGTCAGAGTGAGGAGGGAGATGGTGTCCGTCAGTGAGTGAGGAGGGAGATGGTGTCTGTCAGTGAGAGAGGAGGGAGATGGTGTCTGTCAGAGTGAGGAGGGAGATGGTGTCTGTCAGTGAGTGAGGAGGGAGATGGTGTCCGTCAGTGAGTGAGGAGGGAGATGGTGTCTGTCAGAGTGAGGAGGGAGATGGTGTCTGTCAGTGAGTGAGGAGGGAGATGGTGTCTGTCAGTGAGTGAGGAGGGAGATGGTGTCTGTCAGAGTGAGGAGGGAGATGGTGTCTGTCAGTGAGTGAGGAGGGAGATGGTGTCTGTCAGAGTGAGGAGGGAGATGGTGTCCCTCAGTGAGTGAGGAGGGAGATGGTGTCCGTCAGTGAGTGAGGAGGGAGATGGTGTCCATTAGTGAGTGAGGAGGGAGATGGTGTCTGTCAGTGAGTGAGGAGGGAGATGGTGTCTGTCAGTGAGTGAGGAGGGAGATGGTGTACGTCAGTGAGTGAGGAGGGAGATGGTCTCCGTCAGTGAGTGAGGAGGGAGATGGTGTCCGTCAGTGAGTGAGGAGGGAGATGGTGTCTGTCAGAGTGAGGAGGGAGATGGTGTCTGTCAGTGAGTGAGGAGGGAGATGGTGTCCGTCAGTGAGTGAGGAGGGAGATGGTGTCTGTCAGTGAGTGAGGAGGGAGACGGTGTCTGTCAGTGAGTGAGGAGGGAGATGGTGTCTGTCAGTGAGTGAGGAGGGAGATGGTGTCCGTCAGTGAGTGAGGAGGGAGACGGTGTCTGTCAGTGAGTGAGGAGGGAGATGGTGTCTGTCAGTGAGTGAGGAGGGAGACGGTGTCTGTCAGTGAGTGAGGAGGGAGATGGTGTCTGTCAGTGAGTGAGGAGGGAGATGGTGTCCGTCAGTGAGTGAGGAGGGAGACGGTGTCTGTCAGTGAGTGAGGAGGGAGATGGTGTCTGTCAGTGAGTGAGGAGGGAGACGGTGTCTGTCAGTGAGTGAGGAGGGAGATGGTGTCTGTCAGTGAATGAGGAGGGAGATGGTGTCTGTCAGTGAGTGAGGAGGGAGATGGTGTCTGTCAGAGTGAGGAGGGAGACGGTGTCTGTCAGTGACTGAGGAGGGAGATGGTGTCTGTCAGAGTGAGGAGGGAGATGGTGTCCGTCAGTGAGTGAGGAGGGAGATGGTGTCTGTCAGTGAGAGAGGAGGGAGATGGTGTCTGTCAGAGTGAGGAGGGAGATGGTGTCTGTCAGTGAGTGAGGAGGGAGATGGTGTCCGTCAGTGAGTGAGGAGGGAGATGGTGTCCGTCAGTGAGTGAGGAGGGAGATGGTGTCCATTAGTGAGTGAGGAGGGAGATGGTGTCTGACAGTGAGTGAGGAGGGAGATGGTGTCCGTCAGTGAGTGAGGAGGGAGATGGTGTCTGTCAGAGTGAGGAGGGAGATGGTGTCTGTTAGTGAGTGAGGAGGGAGATGGTGTCTGTCAGAGTGAGGAGGGAGATGGTGTCTGTCAGTGAGTGAGGAGGGAGATGGTGTCTGTCAGTGAGTGAGGAGGGAGATGGTGTCTGTCAGAGTGAGGAGGGAGATGGTGTCCCTCAGTGAGTGAGGAGGGAGATGGTGTCCGTCAGTGAGTGAGGAGGGAGATGGTGTCCATTAGTGAGTGAGGAGGGAGATGGTGTCTGTCAGTGAGTGAGGAGGGAGATGGTGTCTGTCAGTGAGTGAGGAGGGAGATGGTGTACGTCAGTGAGTGAGGAGGGAGATGGTCTCCGTCAGTGAGTGAGGAGGGAGATGGTGTCCGTCAGTGAGTGAGGAGGGAGATGGTGTCTGTCAGAGTGAGGAGGGAGATGGTGTCTGTCAGTGAGTGAGGAGGGAGATGGTGTCCGTCAGTGAGTGAGGAGGGAGATGGTGTCTGTCAGTGAGTGAGGAGGGAGACGGTGTCTGTCAGTGAGTGAGGAGGGAGATGGTGTCTGTCAGTGAGTGAGGAGGGAGATGGTGTCCGTCAGTGAGTGAGGAGGGAGACGGTGTCTGTCAGTGAGTGAGGAGGGAGATGGTGTCTGTCAGAGATGAGGAGGGAGATGGTGTCCGTCAGTGAGTGAGGAGGGAGACGGTGTCTGTCAGTGAGTGAGGAGGGAGACGGTGTCTGTCAGAGTGAGGAGGGAGACGGTGTCTGTCAGTGAGTGAGGAGGGAGATGGTGTCTGTCAGAGTGAGGAGGGAGATGGTGTCTGTCAGTGAGTGAGGAGGGAGATGGTGTCTGTCAGTGAGTGAGGAGGGAGATGGTGACTGTCAGAGATGAGGAGGGAGACGGTGTCTGTCAGTGTGAGGAGGGAGACGGTGTCTGTCAGTGAGTGAGGAGGGAGATGGTGTCTGTCAGAGTGAGGAGGGAGATCGTGTCTGTCAGTGAGTGAGGAGGGAGATGGTGTCTGTCAGAGTGAGGAGGGAGATCGTGTCTGTCAGTGAGTGAGGAGGGAGATGGTGTCTGTCAGAGTGAGGAGGGAGATGGTGTCTGTCAGAGTGAGGAGGGAGATGGTGTCCGTCAGTGAGTGAGGAGGGAGATGGTGTCCGTCAGTGAGTGAGGAGGGAGATGGTGTCCGTCAGTGAGTGAGGAAGGAGATGGTGCCCGTCAGTGAATGAGGAGGGAGATGGTGTCTGTCAGAGTGAGGAGGGAGATGGTGTCTGTCAGTGAGTGAGGAGGGAGATGGTGTCTGTCAGAGTGAGGAGGGAGATGGTGTCCGTCAGTGAGTGAGGAGGGAGATGGTGTCCGTCAGTGACTGAGGAGGGAGATGGTGTCTGTCAGAGTGAGGAGGGAGATGGTGTCTGTCAGAGTGAGGAGGGAGATGGTGTCTGTCAGAGTGAGGAGGGAGATGGTGTCCGTCAGTGAGTGAGGAGGGAGATGGTGTCCGTCAGTGAGTGAGGAGGGAGATGGTGTCCGTCAGTGAGTGAGGAGGGAGATGGTGTCCGTCAGTGAGTGAGGAGGGAGATGGTGTCCGTCAGTGAGTGAGGAGGGAGATGGTGTACGTCAGTGAGTGAGGAGGGAGATGGTGTCCGTCAGTGAGTGAGGAGGGAGATGGTGTCCGTCAGTGAGTGAGAAGGGAGATGGTGTCCGTCAGTGAGTGAGGGGGGAGATGGTGTCTGTCAGAATGAGGAGGGAGATGGTGTCTGTCAGAGTGAGGAGGGAGATGGTGTCTGTCAGTGAGTGAGGAGGGAGATGGTGCCCGTCAGTGAGTGAGGAGGGAGATGGTGTCTGTCAGAGTGAGGAGGGAGATGGTGTCCGTCAGTGAGTGAGGAGGGAGATGGTGTCCGTCAGTGAGTGAGGAGGGAGATGGTGTCTGTCAGAGTGAGGAGGGAGATGGTGTCCGTCAGTGAGTGAGGGGGGAGATGGTATCTGTCAGTGAGTGAGGAGGGAGATGGTGTCCGTCAGTGAGTGAGGAGGGAGATGGTATCTGTCAGTGAGTGAGGAGGGAGATGGTGTCTGTCAGTGAGTGAGGGGGGAGATGGTATCTGTCAGTGAGTGAGGAGGGAGATGGTGTCCGTTAGTGAGTGAGGAGGGAGATGGTGTCCGTCAGTGAGTGAGGAGGGAGATGGTGTCTGTCACTGAGTGAGGAGGGAGATGGTGTCCGTCAGTGAATGAGGAGGGAGATGGTGTCTGACAGTGAGTGAGGAGGGAGATGGTGTCTGACAGTGAGTGAGGAGGGAGATGGTGTCCGTCAGTGAGTGAGGAGGGAGATGGTGTCTGTCAGTGAGTGAGGAGGGAGATGGTGTCCGTCAGTGAGTGAGGAGGGAGATGGTGTCTGTCAGTGAGTGAGGAGGGAGACGGTGTCTGTCAGTGAGTGAGGAGGGAGATGGTGTCTGTCAGAGTGAGGAGGGAGATGGTGTCTGTCAGAGTGAGGAGGGAGATGGTGTCCGTCAGTGAGTGAGGAGGGAGATGGTGTCTGTCAGAGTGAGGAGGGAGATGGTGTCTGTCAGTGAGTGAGGAGGGAGATGGTGTCCGTCAGTGAGTGAGGAGGGAGATGGTGTCCGTCAGTGAATGAGGAGGGAGATGGTGTCTGACAGTGAGTGAGGAGGGAGATGGTGTCTGACAGTGAGTGAGGAGGGAGATGGTGTCCGTCAGTGAATGAGGAGGGAGATGGTGTCTGTCAGAGTGAGGAGGGAGATGGTGTCTGTCAGAGATGAGGAGGGAGATGGTGTCCGTCAGTGAGTGAGGAGGGAGATGGTGTCCGTCAGTGAATGAGGAGGGAGATGGTGTCCGTCAGTGAGTGAGGAGGAAGATGGTGTCTGACAGTGAGTGAGGAGGGAGATGGTGTCTGTCAGTGAGTGAGGAGGGAGATGGTGCCCGTCAGTGAGTGAGGAGGGAGATGGTGTCTGTCAGAGTGAGGAGGGAGATGGTGTCTGTCAGTGAGTGAGGAGGGAGATGGTGTCTGTCAGAGTGAGGAGGGAGATGGTGTCCGTCAGTGAGTGAGGAGGGAGATGGTGTCCGTCAGTGAATGAGGAGGGAGATGGTGTCTGTCAGAGTGAGGAGGGAGATGGTGTCTGTCAGTGAGTGAGGAGGGAGATGGTGTCCGTCAGTGAGTGAGGAGGGAGACGGTGTCTGTCAGAGTGAGGAGGGAGATGGTGTCTGTCAGTGTGAGGAGGGAGACGGTGTCTGTCAGTGAGTGAGGAGGGAGATGGTGTCTGTCAGAGTGAGGAGGGAGATCGTGTCTGTCAGTGAGTGAGGAGGGAGATGGTGTCTGTCAGAGTGAGGAGGGAGATGGTGTCTGTCAGAGTGAGGAGGGAGATGGTGTCTGTCAGAGTGAGGAGGGAGATGGTGTCCGTCAGTGACTGAGGAGGGAGATGGTGTCTGTCAGTGAGTGAGGAGGGAGATGGTGTCTGTCAGTGAGTGAGGAGGGAGCTGGTGTCTGTCAGAGTGAGGAGGGAGATGGTGTCCGTCAGTGAGTGAGGAGGGAGATGGTGTCCGTCAGTGAGTGAGGAGGGAGATGGTGTCCGTCAGTGAGTGAGGAGGGAGATGGTGTCCGTCAGTGAGTGAGGAGGGAGATGGTGTCTGTCAGAGTGAGGAGGGAGATGGTGTCTGTCAGTGAGTGAGGAGGGAGATGGTGTCTGTCAGTGAGTGAGGAGGGAGATGGTGACTGTCAGAGATGAGGAGGGAGATGGTGTCTGTCAGTGAGTGAGGAGGGAGATGGTGTCCGTCAGTGAGTGAGGAGGGAGACGGTGTCTGTCAGTGTGAGGAGGGAGACGGTGTCTGTCAGTGAGTGAGGAGGGAGATGGTGTCTGTCAGAGTGAGGAGGGAGATCGTGTCTGTCAGTGAGTGAGGAGGGAGATGGTGTCTGTCAGAGTGAGGAGGGAGATGGTGTCTGTCAGAGTGAGGAGGGAGATGGTGTCTGTCAGAGTGAGGAGGGAGATGGTGTCCGTCAGTGAGTGAGGAGGGAGATGGTGTCTGTCAGTGAGAGAGGAGGGAGATGGTGTCTGTCAGAGTGAGGAGGGAGATGGTGTCTGTCAGTGAGTGAGGAGGGAGATGGTGTCTGTCAGTGAGTGAGGAGGGAGATGGTGTCTGTCAGAGTGAGGAGGGAGATGGTGTCCATCAGTGAGTGAGGAGGGAGATGGTGTCCGTCAGTGAGTGAGGAGGGAGATGGTGTCTGTTAGTGAGTGAGGAGGGAGATGGTGTCTGTCAGTGAGTGAGGAGGGAGATGGTGTCTGTCAGTGAGTGAGGAGGGAGATGGTGTCCGTCAGTGAGTGAGGAGGGAGATGGTGTCCATTAGTGAGTGAGGAGGGAGATGGTGTCTGTCAGTGAGTGAGGAGGGAGATGGTGTCTGTCAGTGAGTGAGGAGGGAGATGGTGTACGTCAGTGAGTGAGGAGGGAGATGGTGTCTGTCAGTGAGTGAGGAGGGAGATGGTGTCCGTCAGTGAGTGAGGAGGGAGATGGTGTCTGTCAGAGTGAGGAGGGAGATGGTGTCCATCAGTGAGTGAGGAGGGAGATGGTGTCCATTAGTGAGTGAGGAGGGAGATGGTGTCTGTCAGTGAGTGAGGAGGGAGATGGTGTCTGTCAGTGAGTGAGGAGGGAGATGGTGTACGTCAGTGAGTGAGGAGGGAGATGGTGTCTGTCAGTGAGTGAGGAGGGAGATGGTGTCCGTCAGTGAGTGAGGAGGGAGATGGTGTCTGTCAGAGTGAGGAGGGAGATGGTGTCCGTCAGTGAGTGAGGAGGGAGATGGTGTCTGTCAGTGAGTGAGGAGGGAGATGGTGTCTGTCAGTGAGTGAGGAGGGAGATGGTGTCCGTCAGTGAGTGAGGAGGGAGATGGTGTCTGTCAGTGAGTGAGGAGGGAGATGGTCTCCGTCAGTGAGTGAGGAGGGAGATGGTGTCCGTCAGTGAGTGAGGAGGGAGATAGTGTCTGTCAGTGAGTGAGGAGGGAGATGGTGTCTGTCAGAGTGAGGAGGGAGATGGTATCCGTCAGTGAGTGAGGAGGGAGATGGTGTCCGTCAGTGAGTGAGGAGGGAGATGGTGTCTGTCAGTGAGTGAGGAGGGAGATGGTGTCTGTTAGTGAGTGAGGAGGGAGATGGTGTCCGTCAGTGAGTGAGGAGGGAGATGGTGTCTGTCAGTGAGTGAGGAGGGAGATGGTGTCTGTCAGTGAGTGAGGAGGGAGATGGTGTCTGTCAGTGAGTGAGGAGGGAGATGGTGTCCGTCAGTGAGTGAGGAGGGAGATGGTGTCCGTCAGTGAGTGAGGAGGGAGATGGTGTCTGTTAGTGAGTGAGGAGGGAGATGGTGTCCATCAGTGAGTGAGGAGGGAGATGGTGTCTGTCAGTGAGTGAGGAGGGAGATGGTGTCTGTTAGTGAGTGAGGAGGGAGATGGTGTCCGTCAGTGAGTGAGGAGGGAGATGGTGTCTGTCAGTGAGTGAGGAGGGAGATGGTGTCTGTCAGTGAGTGAGGAGGGAGATGGTGTCCGTCAGTGAGTGAGGAGGGAGATGGTGTCTGTTAGTGAGTGAGGAGGGAGATGGTGTCCGTCAGTGAGTGAGGAATGAGACGGTGTCCGTCAGTGAGTGAGGAGGGAGACGGTGTCCGTCAGTGAGTGAGGAGGGAGATGGTGTCTGTCAGAGTGAAGAGGGAGCTGGTGTCCGTCAGTGAGTGAGGAGGGAGATGGTGTCTGTCAGTGAGTGAGGAGGGAGATGGTGTCCGTCAGTGAGTGAGGAGGGAGATGGTGTCTGTCAGTGAGTGAGGGGGGAGATGGTGTCCGTCAGTGAATGAGGAGGGAGATGGTGTCTGTCAGTGAGTGAGGAGGGAGATGGTGTCTGTCAGAGTGAGGAGGGAGACGGTGTCTGTCAGTGACTGAGGAGGGAGATGGTGTCTGTCAGAGTGAGGAGGGAGATGGTGTCCGTCAGTGAGTGAGGAGGGAGATGGTGTCTGTCAGTGAGAGAGGAGGGAGATGGTGTCTGTCAGAGTGAGGAGGGAGATGGTGTCTGTCAGTGAGTGAGGAGGGAGATGGTGTCCGTCAGTGAGTGAGGAGGGAGATGGTGTCTGTCAGAGTGAGGAGGGAGATGGTGTCTGTCAGTGAGTGAGGAGGGAGATGGTGTCTGTCAGTGAGTGAGGAGGGAGATGGTGTCTGTCAGAGTGAGGAGGGAGATGGTGTCCATCAGTGAGTGAGGAGGGAGATGGTGTCCGTCAGTGAGTGAGGAGGGAGATGGTGTCCATTAGTGAGTGAGGAGGGAGATGGTGTCTGTCAGTGAGTGAGGAGGGAGATGGTGTCTGTCAGTGAGTGAGGAGGGAGATGGTGTACGTCAGTGAGTGAGGAGGGAGATGGTCTCCGTCAGTGAGTGAGGAGGGAGATGGTGTCCGTCAGTGAGTGAGGAGGGAGATGGTGTCTGTCAGTGAGTGAGGAGGGAGATGGTGTCCGTCAGTGAGTGAGGAGGGAGATGGTGTCTGTCAGTGAGTGAGGAGGGAGACGGTGTCTGTCAGTGAGTGAGGAGGGAGATGGTGTCTGTCAGTGAGTGAGGAGGGAGATGGTGTCCGTCAGTGAGTGAGGAGGGAGACGGTGTCTGTCAGTGAGTGAGGAGGGAGATGGTGTCTGTCAGTGAGTGAGGAGGGAGATGGTGTCCGTCAGTGAGTGAGGAGGGAGATGGTGTCTGTCAGTGAGTGAGGAGGGAGATGGTGTCCGTCAGTGAGTGAGGAGGGAGATGGTGTCCGTCAGTGAATGAGGAGGGAGATGGTGTCTGTCAGTGAGTGAGGAGGGAGATGGTGTCTGTCAGAGTGAGGAGGGAGATGGTGTCCGTCAGTGAGTGAGGAGGGAGATGGTGTCCGTCAGTGAATGAGGAGGGAGATGGTGTCTGTCAGTGAGTGAGGAGGGAGATGGTGTCTGTCAGAGTGAGGAGGGAGACGGTGTCTGTCAGTGACTGAGGAGGGAGATGGTGTCTGTCAGAGTGAGGAGGGAGATGGTGTCCGTCAGTGAGTGAGGAGGGAGATGGTGTCTGTCAGTGAGAGAGGAGGGAGATGGTGTCTGTCAGAGTGAGGAGGGAGATGGTGTCCATCAGTGAGTGAGGAGGGAGATGGTGTCTGTCAGTGAGTGAGGAGGGAGATGGTGTCTGTCAGAGTGAGGAGGGAGATGGTGTCTGTCAGTGAGTGAGGAGGGAGACGGTGTCTGTCAGTGAGTGAGGAGGGAGATGGTGTCTGTCAGTGAGTGAGGAGGGAGATGGTGTCCGTCAGTGAGTGAGGAGGGAGATGGTGTCTGTCAGAGTGAGGAGGGAGATGGTGTCTGTCAGTGAGTGAGGAGGGAGATGGTGTCTGTCAGTGAGTGAGGAGGGAGATGGTGTCTGTCAGAGTGAGGAGGGAGATGGTGTCCATCAGTGAGTGAGGAGGGAGATGGTGTCCGTCAGTGAGTGAGGAGGGAGATGGTGTCCATTAGTGAGTGAGGAGGGAGATGGTGTCTGTCAGTGAGTGAGGAGGGAGATGGTGTCTGTCAGTGAGTGAGGAGGGAGATGGTGTACGTCAGTGAGTGAGGAGGGAGATGGTCTCCGTCAGTGAGTGAGGAGGGAGATGGTGTCCGTCAGTGAGTGAGGAGGGAGATGGTGTCTGTCAGTGAGTGAGGAGGGAGATGGTGTCCGTCAGTGAGTGAGGAGGGAGATGGTGTCTGTCAGTGAGTGAGGAGGGAGACGGTGTCTGTCAGTGAGTGAGGAGGGAGATGGTGTCTGTCAGTGAGTGAGGAGGGAGATGGTGTCCGTCAGTGAGTGAGGAGGGAGACGGTGTCTGTCAGTGAGTGAGGAGGGAGATGGTGTCTGTCAGTGAGTGAGGAGGGAGATGGTGTCCGTCAGTGAGTGAGGAGGGAGACGGTGTCTGTCAGAGTGAGGAGGGAGACGGTGTCTGTCAGTGAGTGAGGAGGGAGATGGTGTCTGTCAGAGTGAGGAGGGAGATGGTGTCTGTCAGTGAGTGAGGAGGGAGATGGTGTCTGTCAGTGAGTGAGGAGGGAGATGGAGACTGTCAGAGATGAGGAGGGAGATGGTGTCTGTCAGTGAGTGAGGAGGGAGATGGTGTACGTCAGTGAGTGAGGAGGGAGATGGTGTCCGTCAGTGAGTGAGGAGGGAGATGGTGTCTGTCAGTGAGTGAGGAGGGAGATGGTGTCCGTCAGTGAGTGAGGAGGGAGATGGTGTCTGTCAGTGAGTGAGGAGGGAGATGGAGACTGTCAGAGATGAGGAGGGAGATGGTGTCTGTCAGTGAGTGAGGGGGGAGATGGTATCTGTCAGTGAGTGAGGAGGGAGATGGTGTCCGTCAGTGAGTGAGGAGGGAGACGGTGTCTGTCAGTGAGTGAGGAGGGAGATGGTGTCTGTCAGTGAGTGAGGAGGGAGATGGTGTCCGTCAGTGAGTGAGGAGGGAGACGGTGTCTGTCAGAGTGAGGAGGGAGACGGTGTCTGTCAGTGAGTGAGGAGGGAGATGGTGTCTGTCAGAGTGAGGAGGGAGATGGTGTCTGTCAGTGAGTGAGGAGGGAGATGGTGTCTGTCAGTGAGTGAGGAGGGAGATGGAGACTGTCAGAGATGAGGAGGGAGATGGTGTCTGTCAGTGAGTGAGGAGGGAGATTGTGTCCGTCAGTGAGTGAGGAGGGAGACGGTGTCTGTCAGTGTGAGGAGGGAGACGGTGTCTGTCAGTGAGTGAGGAGGGAGATGGTGTCTGTCAGAGTGAGGAGGGAGATGGTGTCTGTCAGAGTGAGGAGGGAGATGGTGTCTGTCAGTGAGTGAGGAGGGAGATGGTGTCTGTCAGTGAGTGAGGAGGGAGATGGTGTCTGTCAGAGTGAGGAGGGAGATGGTGTCTGTCAGTGAGTGAGGAGGGAGATGGTGTCTGTCAGTGAGTGAGGAGGGAGATGGTGTCTGTTAGTGAGTGAGGAGGGAGATGGTGTCTGTCAGAGTGAGGAGGGAGATGGTGTCTGTCAGTGAGTGAGGAGGGAGATGGTGTCTGTCAGTGAGTGAGGAGGGAGATGGTGTCTGTTAGTGAGTGAGGAGGGAGATGGTGTCCGTCAGTGAGTGAGGAGGGAGATGGTGTCCGTCAGTGAGTGAGGAGGGAGATGGTGTCCGTCAGTGACTGAGGAGGGAGATGGTGTCTGTCAGAGTGAGGAGGGAGATGGTGTCTGTCAGAGTGAGGAGGGAGATGGTGTCCGTCAGTGAGTGAGGAGGGAGATGGTGTCCGTCAGTGAGTGAGAAGGGAGATGGTGTCTGTCAGAATGAGGAGGGAGATGGTGTCTGTCAGAGAGTGAGGGGGGAGATGGTGTCTGTCAGTGAGTGAGGAGGGAGATGGTGCCCGTCAGTGAGTGAGGAGGGAGATGGTGTCTGTCAGAGTGAGGAGGGAGATGGTGTCTGTCAGTGAGTGAGGAGGGAGATGGTGTCTGTTAGTGAGTGAGGAGGGAGATGGTGTCTGTCAGAGTGAGGAGGGAGATGGTGTCTGTCAGTGACTGAGGAGGGAGATGGTGTCTGTCAGAGTGAGGAGGGAGATGGTGTCTGTCAGAGTGAGGAGGGAGATGGTGTCTGTCAGTGAGTTAGGAGGGAGATGGTGCCCGTCAGTGAGTGAGGAGGGAGATGGTGTCTGTCAGAGTGAGGAGGGAGATGGTGTCTGTCAGAGTGAGGAGGGAGATGGTGTCCGTCAGTGAGTGAGGAGGGAGATGGTATCTGTCAGTGAGTGAGGAGGGAGATGGTGTCTGTCAGTGATTGAGGGGGGAGATGGTATCTGTCAGTGAGTGAGGAGGGAGATGGTGTCCGTCAGTGAGTGAGGAGGGAGATGGTGTCCGTCAGTGAGTGAGGAGGGAGATGGTGTCCGTCAGTGAGTGAGGAGGGAGATGGTGTCCGTCAGTGAGTGAGGAGGGAGATGGTGTCTGTCACTGAGTGAGGAGGGAGATGGTGTCCGTCAGTGAATGAGGAGGGAGCTGGTGTCCGTCAGAATGAGGAGGGAGATGGTGTCTGTCAGAGTGAGGAGGGAGATGGTGTCTGTCAGTGAGCGAGGAGGGAGATGGTGTCCGTCAGTGAGTGAGGAGGGAGATGGTGTCCGTCAGTGAGTGAGGAGGGAGATGGTGTCTGTCACTGAGTGAGGAGGGAGATGGTGTCCGTCAGTGAATGAGGAGGGAGCTGGTGTCCGTCAGAATGAGGAGGGAGATGGTGTCTGTCAGAGTGAGGAGGGAGATGGTGTCTGTCAGTGAGTGAGGAGGGAGATGGTGTCCGTCAGTGAGTGAGGAGGGAGATGGTGTCCGTCAGTGAATGAGGAGGGAGATGGTGTCTGACAGTGAGTGAGGAGGGAGATGGTGTCTGTCAGAGATGAGGAGGGAGATGGTGTCCGTCAGTGAGTGAGGAGGGAGATGGTGTCCGTCAGTGAATGAGGAGGGAGATGGTGTCTGTCAGTGAGTGAGGAGGGAGATGGTGTCCGTCAGTGAGTGAGGAGGAAGATGGTGTCTGACAGTGAGTGAGGAGGGAGATGGTGTCTGTCAGTGAGTGAGGAGGGAGATGGTGCCCGTCAGTGAGTGAGGAGGGAGATGGTGTCTGTCAGAGTGAGGAGGGAGATGGTGTCCGTCAGTGAATGAGGAGGGAGATGGTGTCTGACAGTGAGTGAGGAGGGAGATGGTGTCTGTCAGAGTGAGGAGGGAGATGGTGTCTGTCAGTGAGTGAGGAGGGAGATGGTGTCTGTCAGAGTGAGGAGGGAGATGGTGTCTGACAGTGAGTGAGGAGGGAGATGGTGTCCGTCAGTGAGTGAGGAGGGAGATGGTGTCCGTCAGTGAGTGAGGAGGGAGATGGTGTCTGTCAGAGTGAGGAGGGAGATGGTGTCCGTCAGTGAGTGAGGAGGGAGATGGTGTCCGTCAGTGAGTGAGGAGGGAGATTGTGTCTGTCAGAGTGAGGAGGGAGATGGTGTCTGTCAGAGTGAGGAGGGAGATGGTGTCTGACAGTGAGTGAGGAGGGAGATGGTGTCCGTCAGTGAGTGAGGAGGGAGATGGTGTCCGTCAGTGAGTGAGGAGGGAGATGGTGTCTGACAGTGAGTGAGGAGGGAGATGGTGTCTGTCAGAGTGAGGAGGGAGATGGTGTCTGACAGTGAATGAGGAGGGAGATGGTGTCTGTCAGTGAGTGAGGAGGGAGATGGTGTCTGTCAGTGAGTGAGGAGGGAGATGGTGTCTGTCAGAGTGAGGAGGGAGATGGTGTCTGTCAGTGAGTGAGGAGGGAGATGGTGTCTGTCAGAGTGAGGAGGGAGATGGTGTCTGTCAGTGAGTGAGGAGGGAGATGGTGTCCGTCAGTGAGTGAGGAGGGAGATGGTGTCTGTCAGTGAGTGAGGAGGGAGATGGTGCCTGTCAGTGAGTGAGGAGGGAGATGGTGTCTGTCAGAGTGAGGAGGGAGATGGTGTCCATCAGTGAGTGAGGAGGGAGATGGTGTCCATCAGTGACTGAGGAGGGAGATGGTGTCTGTCAGAGTGAGGAGGGAGATGGTGTCCGTCAGTGAGTGAGGAGGGAGATGGTGTCCGTCAGTGACTGAGGAGGGAGATCGTGTCTGTCAGTGAGTGAGGAGGGAGATGGTGTCTGTCAGAGTGAGGAGGGAGATGGTGTCTGTCAGAGTGAGGAGGGAGATGGTGTCTGTCAGTGAGTGAGGAGGGAGATGGTGTCTGTCAGTGAGTGAGGAGGGAGATGGTGTCCGTCAGTGAGTGAGGAGGGAGATGGTGTCCGTCAGTGAGTGAGGAGGGAGATGGTGTCTGTCAGAGTGAGGAGGGAGATGGTGTCTGTCAGAGTGAGGAGGGAGATGGTGTCTGTCAGAGTGAGGAGGGAGATGGTGTCTGTCAGTGAGTGAGGAGGGAGATGGTGTCTGTCAGTGAGTGAGGAGGGAGATGGTGTCTGTCAGAGTGAGGAGGGAGATGGTGTCTGTCAGTGAGTGAGGAGGGAGATGGTGTCTGTCAGTGAGTGAGGAGGGAGATGGTGTCTGTCAGAGTGAGGAGGGAGATGGTGTCTGTCAGTGAGTGAGGAGGGAGATGGTGTCTGACAGTGAGTGAGGAGGGAGATGGTGTCTGTCAGTGAGTGAGGAGGGAGATGGTGTCTGTCAGAGTGAGGAGGGAGATGGTGTCTGTCAGAGTGAGGAGGGAGATGGTGTACGTCAGTGAGTGAGGAGGGAGATGGTGTCCATCAGTGAGTGAGGAGGGAGATGGTGTCCGTCAGTGAGTGAGGAGGGAGATGGTGTCTGTCAGAGTGAGGAGGGAGATGGTGTCCGTCAGTGAGTGAGGAGGGAGATGGTGTCTGTCAGTGAGTGAGGAAGGAGATGGTGTCCGTCAGTGAGTGAGGAGGGAGATGGTGTCCGTCAGTGAGTGAGGAGGGAGATTGTGTCTGTCAGAGTGAGGAGGGTGATGGTGTCCGTCAGTGAGTGAGGAGGGAGATGGTGTCCGTCAGTGAGTGAGGAGGGAGATGGTGTCCGTCAGTGAGTGAGGAGGGAGATGGTGTCCGTCAGTGAGTGAGGAGGGAGATGGTGTCCGTCAGTGAGTGAGGAGGGAGATGGTGTCTGTCAGAGTGAGGAGGGAGATGGTGTCCGTCAGTGAGTGAGGAGGGAGATGGTGTCCGTCAGTGAGTGAGGAGGGAGATGGTGTCCGTCAGTGAGTGAGGAGGGAGATGGTGTCTGTCAGAGTGAGGAGGGAGATGGTGTCCGTCAGTGAGTGAGGAGGGAGATGGTGTCCGTCAGTGAGTGAGGAGGGAGATGGTGTCTGACAGTGAGTGAGGAGGGAGATGGTGTCCATCAGTGAGTGAGGAGGGAGATGGTGTCTGTCAGTGAGTGAGGAGGGAGATGGTGTCTGTCAGAGTGAGGAGGGAGATGGTGTCTGTCAGTGAGTGAGGAGGGAGACGGTGTCCGTCAGTGAGTGAGGAGGGAGATGGTGTCTGTCAGTGAGTGAGGAGGGAGATGGTGTCTGTCAGAGTGAGGAGGGAGACGGTGTCCGTCAGTGAGTGAGGAGGGAGATGGTGTCTGTCAGAGTGAGGAGGGAGATGGTGTCCGTCAGTGAGTGAGGAGGGAGACGGTGTCTGTCAGTGAGTGAGGAGGGAGATGGTGTCTGTCAGTGAGTGAGGAGGGAGATGGTGTCTGTCAGAGTGAGGAGGGAGATGGTGTCTGTCAGAGTGAGGAGGGAGATGGTGTCTGTTAGTGAGTGAGAAGGGAGATGGTGTCCGTCAGTGAGTGAGGAGGGAGATGGTGTCTGTCAGAGAGTGAGGAGGGAGATGGTGTCTGTCAGAGTGAGGAGGGAGATGGTGTCTGACAGTGAGTGAGGAGGGAGATGGTGTCCATCAGTGAGTGAGGAGGGAGATGGTGTCTGTCAGTGAGTGAGGAGGGAGATGGTGTCTGTCAGAGTGAGGAGGGAGACGGTGTCTGTCAGTGAGTGAGGAGGGAGACGGTGTCCGTCAGTGAGTGAGGAGGGAGACGGTGTCCGTCAGTGAGTGAGGAGGGAGATGGTGTCTGTCAGAGTGAGGAGGGAGATGGTGTCCGTCAGTGAGTGAGGAGGGAGACGGTGTCTGTCAGTGAGTGAGGAGGGAGATGGTGTCTGTCAGAGTGAGGAGGGAGATGGTGTCTGTCAGTGAGTGAGGAGGGAGATGGTGTCTGTCAGAGTGAGGAGGGAGATTGTGTCCGTCAGTGAGTGAGGAGGGAGATGGTGTCTGTCAGAGTGAGGAGGGAGATGGTGTCTGTCAGTGAGTGAGGAGGGAGATGGTGCCCGTCAGTGAGTGAGGAGGGAGATGGTGTCCGTCAGTGAGTGAGGAGGGAGATGGTGTCCGTCAGTGAGTGAGGAGGGAGATGGTGTCTGTCAGCGTGAGGAGGGAGATGGTGTCTGTCAGTGAGTGAGGAGGGAGATGGTGTCTGTCAGAGTGAGGAGGGAGATGGTGTCCGTCAGTGAGTGAGGAGGGAGACGGTGTCTGTCAGTGAGTGAGGAGGGAGATGGTGTCTGTCAGAGTGAGGAGGGAGATGGTGTCCGTCAGTGAGTGAGGAGGGAGATGGTGTCTGTCAGTGAGTGAGGAGGGAGATGGTGTCTGTCAGTGAGTGAGGAGGGAGATGGTGCCTGTCAGTGAGTGAGGAGGGAGATGGTGTCCGTCAGTGAGTGAGGAGGGAGATGGTGTCCGTCAGTGAGTGAGGAGGGAGACGGTGTCTGTCAGTGAGTGAGGAGGGAGATGGTGTCTGTCAGAGTGAGGAGGGAGATGGTGTCTGTCAGAGTGAGGAGGGAGATGGTGTCCGTCAGAGTGAGGAGGGAGATGGTGTCTGACAGTGAGTGAGGAGGGAGATGGTGTCCGTCAGAGTGAGGAGGGAGATGGTGTCTGTCAGAGTGAGGAGGGAGATGGTGTCTGTCAGTGAGTGAGGAGGGAGATGGTGTCCGTCAGTGAGTGAGGAGGGAGATGGTGTCTGTCAGTGAGTGAGGGGGGAGATGGTGTCTGTCAGTGAGTGAGGAGGGAGATGGTGTCCGTCAGTGAGTGAGGAGGGAGATGGTGTCCGTCAGTGAGTGAGGAGGGAGATGGTGTCTGTCAGAGTGAGGAGGGAGATGGTGTCTGTCAGTGAGTGAGGAGGGAGATGGTGTCTGTCAGTGAGTGAGGAGGGAGATGGTGTCTGTCAGTGAGTGAGGAGGGAGACGGTGTCTGTCAGTGAGTGAGGAGGGAGATGGTGTCCGTCAGTGAGTGAGGAGGGAGATGGTGTCCGTCAGTGAGTGAGGAGGGAGATGGTGCCCGTCAGTGAGTGAGGAGGGAGATGGTGCCTGTCAGAGTGAGGAGGGAGATGGTGTCCGTCAGTGAGTGAGGAGGGAGATGGTGTCCATCAGAGTGAGGAGGGAGATGGTGTCCGTCAGTGAGTGAGGAGGGAGATGGTGTCCGTCAGTGAGTGAGGAGGGAGATGGTGTCCGTCAGTGAGTGAGGAGGGAGATGGTGCCCGTCAGTGAGTGAGGAGGGAGATGGTGCCTGTCAGAGTGAGGAGGGAGATGGTGTCCATCAGAGTGAGGAGGGAGATGGTGTCCGTCAGTGAGTGAGGAGGGAGATGGTGTCCGTCAGTGAGTGAGGAGGGAGATGGTGTCTGTCAGTGAGTGAGGAGGGAGACGGTGTCCGTCAGTGAGTGAGGAGGGAGATGGTGCCCGTCAGTGAGTGAGGAGGGAGATGGTGCCTGTCAGAGTGAGGAGGGAGATGGTGTCCATCAGAGTGAGGAGGGAGATGGTGTCCGTCAGTGAGTGAGGAGGGAGATGGTGTCCGTCAGTGAGTGAGGAGGGAGATGGTGTCTGTCAGTGAGTGAGGAGGGAGACGGTGTCCGTCAGTGAGTGAGGAGGGAGATGGTGTCTGTCAGAGTGAGGAGGGAGCTCGTGTCCGTCAGTGAGTGAGGAGAGAGATGGTGTCTGTCAGAGTGAGGAGGGAGCTCGTGTCCGTCAGTGAGTGAGGAGGGAGATGGTGTCTGTCAGTGAGTGAGGAGGGAGATGGTGTCCGTCAGTGAGTGAGGAGGGAGACGGTGTCTGTCAGCGTGAGGAGGGAGACGGTGTCTGTCAGCGTGAGGAGGGAGACGGTGTCTGTCAGTGAGTGAGGAGGGAGATGGTGTCTGTCAGTGAGTGAGGAGGGAGATGGTGTCTGTCAGTGAGTGAGGAGGGAGCTGGTGTCCGTCAGTGAGTGAGGAGGGAGATGGTGTCTGTCAGTGAGTGAGGAGGGAGACGGTGTCTGTCAGTGAGTGAGGAGGGAGATGGTGTCCGTCAGTGAGTGAGGAGGGAGATTGTGTCTGTCAGTGAGTGAGGAGGGAGATGGTGTCCGTCAGAGTGAGGAGGGAGATGGTGTCTGTCAGTGAGTGAGGAGGGAGATGGTGTCTGTCAGTGAGTGAGGAGGGAGATGGTGTCTGTTAGTGAGTGAGAAGGGAGATGGTGTCCGTCAGTGAGTGAGGAGGGAGATGGTGTCTGTCAGTGAGTGAGGAGGGAGATGGTGTCCGTCAGTGAGTGAGGAGGGAGATGGTGCCCGTCAGTGAGTGAGGAGGGAGATGGTGCCCGTCAGTGAGTGAGGAGGGAGCTGATGTCTGTCAGAGTGAGGAGGGAGATTGTGTCTGTCAGTGAGTGAGGAGGGAGATGGTGTCTGTTAGTGAGTGAGAAGGGAGATGGTGTCCGTCAGTGAGTGAGGAGGGAGATGGTGTCTGTCAGTGAGTGAGGAGGGAGATGGTGCCCGTCAGTGAGTGAGGAGGGAGATGGTGTCCGTCAGTGAGTGAGGAGGGAGATGGTGTCCGTCAGTGAGTGAGGAGGGAGATGGTGTCTGTCAGTGAGTGAGGAGGGAGATGGTGTCTGTCAGAGTGAGTGAGGAGGGAGATGGTGTCCGTCAGTGAGTGAGGAGGGAGATGGTGTCTGTCAGTGAGTGAGGAGGGAGATGGTGTCTGTCAGAGTGAGGAGGGAGATGGTGTCTGTTAGTGAGTGAGGAGGGAGATGGTGTCTGTTAGTGAGTGAGGAGGGAGCTGGTGTCCGTCAGTGAGTGAGGAGGGAGACGGTGTCTGTCAGTGAGTGAGGAGGGAGATGGTGTCCGTCAGTGAGTGAGGAGGGAGATGGTGTCCGTCAGTGAGTGAGGAGGGAGATGGTGTCTGTCAGAGTGAGGAGGGAGATGGTGTCTGTCAGTGAGTGAGGAGGGAGATGGTGTCTGTCAGTGAGTGAGGAGGGAGATGGTGTCTGTCAGTGAGTGAGGAGGGAGATGGTGTCTGTCAGAGTGAGGAGGGAGATGGTGTCTGTCAGAGTGAGGAGGGAGATGGTGTCTGTCAGTGAGTGAGGAGGGAGATGGTGTCTGTCAGTGAGTGAGGAGGGAGATGGTGTCTGTCAGTGAGTGAGGAGGGAGATGGTGTCTGTCAGTGAGTGAGGAGGGAGATGGTGTCTGTCAGTGAGTGAGGAGGGAGATGGTGTCTGTCAGAGTGAGGAGGGAGATGGTGTCTGTCAGTGAGTGAGGAGGGAGATGGTGTCCGTCAGTGAGTGAGGAGGGAGATGGTGTCCGTCAGTGAGTGAGGAGGGAGATGGTGTCCGTCAGTGAGTGAGGAGGGAGATGGTGTCTGTTAGTGAGTGAGAAGGGAGATGGTGTCTGTCAGTGAGTGAGGAGGGAGATGGTGTCCGTCAGTGAGTGAGGAGGGAGATGGTGTCCGTCAGTGAGTGAGGAGGGAGATGGTGTCCGTCAGTGATTGTGGAGGGAGATGGTGTCCGTCAGAGTGAGGAGGGAGATGGTGTCTGTCAGAGATGAGGAGGGAGATGGTGTCCGTCAGTGAATGAGGAGGGAGATGGTGTCCGTCAGTGAGTGAGGAGGGAGATGGTGTCTGTCAGTGAGAGAGGAGGGAGATGGTGTCTGTCAGAGTGAGGAGGGAGATGGTGTCTGTCAGTGAGTGAGGAGGGAGATGGTGTCCGTCAGTGAGTGAGGAGGGAGATGGTGTCTGTCAGAGTGAGGAGGGAGATGGTGTCTGTCAGTGAGTGAGGAGGGAGATGGTGTCTGTCAGTGAGTGAGGAGGGAGATGGTGTCTGTCAGAGTGAGGAGGGAGATGGTGTCCATCAGTGAGTGAGGAGGGAGATGGTGTCTGTCAGAGATGAGGAGGGAGATGGTGTCTGTCAGTGAGTGAGGAGGGAGATGGTGTCCGTCAGTGAGTGAGGAGGGAGATGGTGTCTGTCAGAATGAGGAGGGAGATGGTGTCTGTCAGAGTGAGGAGGGAGATGGTGTCCGTCAGTGAGTGAGGAGGGAGATGGTGTCCGTCAGTGAGTGAGGAGGGAGATGGTGTCTGTCAGAATGAGGAGGGAGATGGTGTCTGTCAGTGAGTGAGGAGGGAGATGGTGTCTGTCAGAGTGAGGAGGGAGCTGGTGTCTGTCAGTGAGTGAGGAGGGAGATGGTGTCTGTCAGAGTGAGGAGGGTGATGGTGTCCGTCAGTGAGTGAGGAGGGAGATGGTGTCTGTCAGTGAGTGAGGAGGGAGATGGTGTCTGTCAGAGTGAGGAGGGAGATGGTGTCCGTCAGTGAGTGAGGAGGGAGATGGTGTCTGTCAGAGTGAGGAGGGAGATGGTGTCTGTCAGAGTGAGGAGGGAGATGGTGTCCGTCAGTGAGTGAGGAGGGAGATGGTGTCCGTCAGTGAGTGAGGAGGGAGATGGTGTCCGTCAGTGAGTGAGGAGGGAGATGGTGTCCGTCAGTGAGTGAGGAGGGAGATGGTGTCTGTCAGAGTGAGGAGGGTGATGGTGTCTGTCAGAGTGAGGAGGGAGATCGTGTCTGTCAGAGTGAGGAGGGAGATGGTGTCCGTCAGTGAGTGAGGAGGGAGATGGTGTCCGTCAGTGAGTGAGGAGGGAGATGGTGTCTGACAGTGAGTGAGGAGGGAGATGGTGTCTGTCAGTGAGTGAGGAGGGAGATGGTGTCTGTCAGAGTGAGGAGGGAGATCGTGTCTGTCAGAGTGAGGAGGGAGATGGTGTCCATCAGTGAGTGAGGAGGGAGATGGTGTCTGTCAGTGAGTGAGGAGGGAGATGGTGTCTGTCAGAGTGAGGAGGGAGATGGTGTCTGTCAGTGAGTGAGGAGGGAGACGGTGTCCGTCAGTGAGTGAGGAGGGAGATGGTGTCTGTCAGAGTGAGGAGGGAGATGGTGTCTGACAGTGAGTGAGGAGGGAGATGGTGTCCATCAGTGAGTGAGGAGGGAGATGGTGTCTGTCAGTGAGTGAGGAGGGAGATGGTGTCTGTCAGAGTGAGGAGGGAGACGGTGTCCGTCAGTGAGTGAGGAGGGAGATGGTGTCTGTCAGAGTGAGGAGGGAGATGGTGTCTGTCAGTGAGTGAGGAGGGAGATGGTGTCTGTCAGAGTGAGGAGGGAGATGGTGTCCGTCAGTGAGTGAGGAGGGAGACGGTGTCTGTCAGTGAGTGAGGAGGGAGATGGTGTCCGTCAGTGAGTGAGGAGGGAGATGGTGTCCGTCAGTGAGTGAGGAGGGAGATGGTGTCTGTCAGTGAGTGAGGAGGGAGATGGTGTCTGTCAGAGTGAGGAGGGAGATGGTGTCCGTCAGTGAGTGAGGAGGGAGATGGTGTCCGTCAGTGAGTGAGGAGGGAGATGGTGTCTGTCAGTGAGTGAGGAGGGAGATGGTGCCCGTCAGTGAGTGAGGAGGGAGATGGTGTCTGTCAGAGTGAGGAGGGAGATGGTGTCTGTCAGAGTGAGGAGGGAGATGGTGTCCGTCAGTGAGTGAGGAGGGAGATGGTGTCTGTCAGAGTGAGGAGGGAGATGGTGTCTGTTAGTGAGTGAGGAGGGAGATGGTGTCTGTCAGTGAGTGAGGAGGGAGATGGTGTCTGTCAGAGTGAGGAGGGAGATGGTGTCTGTCAGTGACTGAGGAGGGAGATGGTGTCTGTCAGTGAGTGAGGAGGGAGATGGTGTCCGTCAGTGAGTGAGGAGGGAGATGGTGTCTGTCAGAGTGAGGAGGGAGATGGTGTCTGTCAGAGTGAGGAGGGAGATGGTGTCCGTCAGTGAGTGAGGAGGGAGATGGTGTCTGTCAGAATGAGGAGGGAGATGGTGTCTGTCAGAGAGTGAGGGGGGAGATGGTGTCTGTCAGAGTGAGGAGGGAGATGGTGTCTGTCAGTGAGTGAGGAGGGAGATGGTGCCCGTCAGTGAGTGAGGAGGGAGATGGTGTCTGTCAGAGTGAGGAGGGAGATGGTGTCTGTCAGAGTGAGGAGGGAGATGGTGTCCGTCAGTGAGTGAGGAGGGAGATGGTGTCCGTCAGTGAGTGAGGAGGGAGATGGTGTCTGTCAGTGAGTGAGGGGGGAGATGGTATCTGTCAGTGAGTGAGGAGGGAGATGGTGTCCGTCAGTGAGTGAGGAGGGAGATGGTATCTGTCAGTGAGTGAGGAGGGAGATGGTGTCTGTCAGTGAGTGAGGAGGGAGATGGTGTCCGTCAGTGAGTGAGGAGGGAGATGGTGTCCGTCAGTGAGTGAGGAGGGAGATGGTGTCCGTCAGTGAGTGAGGAGGGAGATGGTGTCCGTCAGTGAGTGAGGAGGGAGATGGTGTCTGTCACTGAGTGAGGAGGGAGATGGTGTCCGTCAGTGAATGAGGAGGGAGCTGGTGTCCGTCAGAATGAGGAGGGAGATGGTGTCTGTCAGAGTGAGGAGGGAGATGGTGTCTGTCAGTGAGTGAGGAGGGAGATGGTGTCCGTCAGTGAGTGAGGAGGGAGATGGTGTCCGTCAGTGAATGAGGAGGGAGATGGTGTCTGACAGTGAGTGAGGAGGGAGATGGTGTCCGTCAGTGAATGAGGAGGGAGATGGTGTCTGACAGTGAGTGAGGAGGGAGATGGTGTCCGTCAGTGAATGAGGAGGGAGATGGTGTCTGACAGTGAGTGAGGAGGGAGATGGTGTCTGTCAGAGATGAGGAGGGAGATGGTGTCCGTCAGTGAGTGAGGAGGGAGATGGTGTCCGTCAGTGAATGAGGAGGGAGATGGTGTCTGTCAGTGAGTGAGGAGGGAGATGGTGTCCGTCAGTGAGTGAGGAGGGAGATGGTGTCTGACAGTGAGTGAGGAGGGAGATGGTGTCTGTCAGTGAGTGAGGAGGGAGATGGTGTCCGTCAGTGAATGAGGAGGGAGATGGTGTCTGTCAGTGAGTGAGGAGGGAGATGGTGTCCGTCAGTGAGTGAGGAGGGAGATGGTGTCTGACAGTGAGTGAGGAGGGAGATGGTGTCTGTCAGTGAGTGAGGAGGGAGATGGTGCCCGTCAGTGAGTGAGGAGGGAGATGGTGTCTGTCAGAGTGAGGAGGGAGATGGTGTCCGTCAGTGAATGAGGAGGGAGATGGTGTCTGACAGTGAGTGAGGAGGGAGATGGTGTCTGTCAGAGTGAGGAGGGAGATGGTGTCTGACAGTGAATGAGGAGGGAGATGGTGTCTGTCAGTGAGTGAGGAGGGAGATGGTGTCCGTCAGTGAGTGAGGAGGGAGATGGTGTCCGTCAGTGAGTGAGGAGGGAGATGGTGTCCGTCAGTGAGTGAGGAGGGAGATGGTGTCTGTCAGCGTGAGGAGGGAGATGGTGTCTGTCAGTGAGTGAGGAGGGAGATGGTGTCTGTCAGAGTGAAGAGGGAGATGGTGTCTGTCAGTGAGTGAGGAGGGAGATGGTGTCCGTCAGTGAGTGAGGAGGGAGATGGTGTCCGTCAGTGAGTGAGGAGGGAGATGGTGTCCGTCAGTGAGTGAGGAGGGAGATGGTGTCCGTCAGTGAGTGAGGAGGGAGATGGTGTCTGTCAGAGTGAGGAGGGAGATGGTGTCTGTCAGTGAGTGAGGAGGGAGATGGTGTCTGTCAGAGTGAGGAGGGAGATGGTGTCCATCAGTGAGTGAGGAGGGAGATGGTGTCTGTCAGAGTGAGGAGGGAGATGGTGTCTGTCAGAGTGAGGAGGGAGATGGTGTCCGTCAGTGAGTGAGGAGGGAGATGGTGTCCGTCAGTGAGTGAGGAGGGAGATGGTGTCCGTCAGTGAGTGAGGAGGGAGATGGTGTCTGTCAGTGAGTGAGGAGGGAGATGGTGTCTGTCAGTGAGTGAGGAGGGAGATGGTGTCCGTCAGTGAGTGAGGAGGGAGATGGTGTCTGTCAGTGAGTGAGGAGGGAGATGGTGTCTGTCAGTGAGTGAGGAGGGAGATGGTGTCCGTCAGTGAGTGAGGAGGGAGATGGTGTCTGTCAGTGAGTGAGGAGGGAGATGGTGTCTGTCAGAGTGAGGAGGGAGATGGTGTCTGTCAGTGAGTGAGGAGGGAGATGGTGTCCGTCAGTGAGTGAGGAGGGAGATGGTGTCTGTCAGTGAGTGAGGAGGGAGATGGTGTCTGTCAGTGAGTGAGGAGGGAGATGGTGTCCGTCAGTGAGTGAGGAGGGAGATGGTGTCTGTCAGTGAGTGAGGAGGGAGATGGTGTCTGTCAGTGAGTGAGGAGGGAGATGGTGTCCGTCAGTGAGTGAGGAGGGAGATGGTGTCTGTCAGTGAGTGAGGAGGGAGATGGTGTCCGTCAGTGAGTGAGGAGGGAGATGGTGTCTGTCAGAGTGAGGAGGGAGATGGTGTCTGTCAGAGTGAGGAGGGAGATGGTGTCTGTCAGAGTGAGGAGGGAGATGGTGCCCGTCAGTGAGTGAGGAGGGAGATGGTGTCCGTCAGTGAGTGAGGAGGGAGATGGTGTCTGTCAGAGTGAGGAGGGAGATGGTGTCTGTCAGTGAGTGAGGAGGGAGATGGTGTCTGTCAGAGTGAGGAGGGAGATGGTGTCCGTCAGTGAGTGAGGAGGGAGATGGTGTCCGTCAGTGAGTGAGGAGGGAGATGGTGTCCGTCAGTGAGTGAGGAGGGAGATGGTGTCTGTCAGAGTGAGGAGGGAGACGGTGTCTGTCAGTGAGTGAGGAGGGAGATGGTGTCTGTCAGAGTGAGGAGGGAGACGGTGTCTGTCAGTGAGTGAGGAGGGAGATGGTGTCTGTCAGTGAGTGAGGAGGGAGATGGTGTCTGTCAGAGTGAGGAGGGAGATGGTGTCTGTCAGAGTGAGGAGGGAGATGGTGTCCGTCAGTGAGTGAGGAGGGAGATGGTGTCCGTCAGTGAGTGAGGAGGGAGATGGTGTCTGTCAGTGAGTGAGGAGGGAGATGGTGTCCGTCAGTGAGTGAGGAGGGAGATGGTGTCCGTCAGTGAGTGAGGAGGGAGATGGTGCCCGTCAGTGAGTGAGGAGGGAGACGGTGTCTGTTAGTGAGTGAGAAGGGAGATGGTGTCCGTCAGTGAGTGAGGAGGGAGATGGTGTCTGTCAGTGAGTGAGGAGGGAGATGGTGTCTGTCAGAGTGAGGAGGGAGATGGTGTCTGTCAGTGAGTGAGGAGGGAGATGGTGTCCGTCAGTGAGTGAGGAGGGAGATGGTGTCTGTCAGAGTGAGGAGGGAGATGGTGTCTGTCAGTGAGTGAGGAGGGAGATGGTGTCCATCAGTGAGTGAGGAGGGAGATGGTGTCTGTCAGAATGAGGAGGGAGATGGTGTCCGTCAGTAAGTGAGGAGGGAGATGGTGTCTGTCAGTGAGTGAGGAGGGTGATGGTGTCCGTCAGTGAGTGAGGAGGGAGATGGTGTCCGTCAGTGAGTGAGGAGGGAGATTGTGTCTGTCAGTGAGTGAGGAGGGAGACGGTGTCCGTCAGTGAGTGAGGAGGGAGATGGTGTCTGTCAGAGTGAGGAGGGAGCTCGTGTCCGTCAGTGAGTGAGGAGAGAGATGGTGTCTGTCAGAGTGAGGAGGGAGCTCGTGTCCGTCAGTGAGTGAGGAGGGAGATGGTGTCTGTCAGTGAGTGAGGAGGGAGATGGTGTCCGTCAGTGAGTGAGGAGGGAGATGGTGTCTGTCAGCGTGAGGAGGGAGACGGTGTCTGTCAGCGTGAGGAGGGAGACGGTGTCTGTCAGTGAGTGAGGAGGGAGATGGTGTCTGTCAGTGAGTGAGGAGGGAGATGGTGTCTGTCAGTGAGTGAGGAGGGAGCTGGTGTCCGTCAGTGAGTGAGGAGGGAGATGGTGTCTGTCAGTGAGTGAGGAGGGAGATGGTGTCCGTCAGTGAGTGAGGTGGGAGATGGTGTCTGTCTGAGTGAGGAGGGAGATGGTGTCTGTCAGTGAGTGAGGAGGGAGATGGTGTCCATCAGTGAGTGAGGAGGGAGATGGTGTCTGTCAGAGTGAGGAGGGAGATGGTGTCTGTCAGTGAGTGAGGAGGGAGATGGTGTCCGTCAGTGAGTGAGGAGGGAGATGGTGTCCGTCAGTGAGTGAGGAGGGAGCTGATGTCTGTCAGAGTGAGGAGGGAGATTGTGTCTGTCAGTGAGTGAGGAGGGAGATGGTGTCTGTTAGTGAGTGAGAAGGGAGATGGTGTCCGTCAGTGAGTGAGGAGGGAGATGGTGTCCGTCAGTGAGTGAGGAGGGAGATGGTGTCTGTCAGTGAGTGAGGAGGGAGATGGTGTCTGTCAGAGTGAGGAGGGAGATGGTGTCCGTCAGTGATTGTGGAGGGAGATGGTGTCCGTCAGTGAGTGAGGAGGGAGATGGTGTCTGTCAGTGAGTGAGGAGGGAGATGGTGTCTGTCAGTGAGTGAGGAGCGAGATGGTGTCTGTCAGAGTGAGGAGGGAGATGGTGTCTGTCAGAGTGAGGAGGGAGATGGTGTCTGTCAGTGAGTGAGGAGGGAGATGGTGTCTGTCAGAGTGAGGAGGGAGATGGTGTCTGTCAGAGTGAGGAGGGAGATGGTGTCCGTCAGTGAGTGAGGAGGGAGATGGTGTCCGTCAGTGAGTGAGGAGGGAGATGGTGTCTGTCAGTGAGAGAGGAGGGAGATGGTGTCCGTCAGTGAGTGAGGAGGGAGATGGTGTCTGTCAGTGAGTGAGGAGGGAGATGGTGTCTGTCAGTGAGTGAGGAGGGAGATGGTGTCTGTCAGAGTGAGGAGGGAGATGGTGTCTGTCAGAGATGAGGAGGGAGATGGTGTCCGTCAGTGAGTGAGGAGGGAGATGGTGTCCGTCAGTGAGTGAGGAGGGAGATTGTGTCTGTCAGTGAGAGAGGAGGGAGATGGTGTCTGTCAGAGTGAGGAGGGAGATGGTGTCTGTCAGTGAGTGAGGAGGGAGATGGTGTCCGTCAGTGAGTGAGGAGGGAGATGGTGTCTGTCAGAGTGAGGAGGGAGATGGTGTCCATCAGTGAGTGAGGAGGGAGATGGTGTCCGTCAGTGAGTGAGGAGGGAGATGGTGTCCATTAGTGAGTGAGGAGGGAGATGGTGTCTGTCAGTGAGTGAGGAGGGAGATGGTGTCTGTCAGTGAGTGAGGAGGGAGACGGTGTCTGTCAGTGAGTGAGGAGGGAGATGGTGTACGTCAGTGAGTGAGGAGGGAGATGGTGTCCGTCAGTGAGTGAGGAGGGAGATGGTGTCTGTCAGTGAGTGAGGAGGGAGATGGTGTCTGTCAGTTAGTGAGGAGGGAGATGGTGTCTGTCAGTGAGTGAGGAGGGAGATGGTGTCTGTCAGTGAGTGAGGAGGGAGATGGTGTCCGTCAGTGAGTGAGGAGGGAGATGGTGTACGTCAGTGAGTGAGGAGGGAGATGGTCTCCGTCAGTGAGTGAGGAGGGAGATGGTGTCCGTCAGTGAGTGAGGAGGGAGATGGTGTCTGTCAGTGAGTGAGGAGGGAGATGGTGTCCGTCAGTGAGTGAGGAGGGAGATGGTGTCTGTCAGTGAGTGAGGAGGGAGACGGTGTCTGTCAGTGAGTGAGGAGGGAGATGGTGTCTGTCAGTGAGTGAGGAGGGAGATGGTGTCCGTCAGTGAGTGAGGAGGGAGACGGTGTCTGTCAGTGAGTGAGGAGGGAGATGGTGCCTGTCAGTGAGTGAGGAGGGAGATGGTGTCCGTCAGTGAGTGAGGAGGGAGATTGTGTCTGTCAGTGAGTGAGGAGGGAGATGGTGTCTGTTAGTGAGTGAGAAGGGAGATGGTGTCCGTCAGTGAGTGAGGAGGGAGATGGTGTCCGTCAGTGAGTGAGGAGGGAGATGGTGTCTGTCAGTGAGTGAGGAGGGAGATGGTGTCTGTCAGAGTGAGGAGGGAGATGGTGTCTGTCAGAGTGAGGAGGGAGATGGTGTCCGTCAGTGAGTGAGGAGGGAGATGGTGTCCGTCAGTGAGTGAGGAGGGAGATGGTGTCTGTCAGTGAGAGAGGAGGGAGATGGTGTCTGTCAGAGTGAGGAGGGAGATGGTGTCTGTCAGTGAGTGAGGAGGGAGATGGTGTCTGTCAGAGTGAGGAGGGAGATGGTGTCTGTCAGAGATGAGGAGGGAGATGGTGTCCGTCAGTGAGTGAGGAGGGAGATGGTGTCCGTCAGTGAGTGAGGAGGGAGATTGTGTCTGTCAGTGAGAGAGGAGGGAGATGGTGTCTGTCAGAGTGAGGAGGGAGATGGTGTCTGTCAGTGAGTGAGGAGGGAGATGGTGTCCGTCAGTGAGTGAGGAGGGAGATGGTGTCTGTCAGAGTGAGGAGGGAGATGGTGTCCATCAGTGAGTGAGGAGGGAGATGGTGTCCGTCAGTGAGTGAGGAGGGAGATGGTGTCCATTAGTGAGTGAGGAGGGAGATGGTGTCTGTCAGTGAGTGAGGAGGGAGATGGTGTCTGTCAGTGAGTGAGGAGGGAGACGGTGTCTGTCAGTGAGTGAGGAGGGAGATGGTGTACGTCAGTGAGTGAGGAGGGAGATGGTGTCCGTCAGTGAGTGAGGAGGGAGATGGTGTCTGTCAGTGAGTGAGGAGGGAGATGGTGTCTGTCAGTTAGTGAGGAGGGAGATGGTGTCTGTCAGTGAGTGAGGAGGGAGATGGTGTCTGTCAGTGAGTGAGGAGGGAGATGGTGTCCGTCAGTGAGTGAGGAGGGAGATGGTGTACGTCAGTGAGTGAGGAGGGAGATGGTCTCCGTCAGTGAGTGAGGAGGGAGATGGTGTCCGTCAGTGAGTGAGGAGGGAGATGGTGTCTGTCAGTGAGTGAGGAGGGAGATGGTGTCCGTCAGTGAGTGAGGAGGGAGATGGTGTCCGTCAGTTAGTGAGGAGGGAGATGGTGTCTGTCAGTGAGTGAGGAGGGAGATGGTGTCTGTCAGTGAGTGAGGAGGGAGATGGTGTCCGTCAGTGAGTGAGGAGGGAGATGGTGTCTGTCAGTGAGTGAGGAGGGAGACGGTGTCTGTCAGTGAGTGAGGAGGGAGATGGTGTCTGTCAGTGAGTGAGGAGGGAGATGGTGTCCGTCAGTGAGTGAGGAGGGAGACGGTGTCTGTCAGTGAGTGAGGAGGGAGATGGTGTCTGTCAGTGAGTGAGGAGGGAGATGGTGTCCGTCAGTGAGTGAGGAGGGAGACGGTGTCTGTCAGAGTGAGGAGGGAGATGGTGTCCATCAGTGAGTGAGGAGGGAGATGGTGTCTGTCAGAGTGAGGAGGGAGATGGTGTCTGTCAGTGAGTGAGGAGGGAGATGGTGTCTGTCAGTGAGTGAGGAGGGAGATGGTGTCTGTCAGAGATGAGGAGGTAGATGGTGTCCGTCAGTGAGTGAGGAGGGAGACGGTGTCTGTCAGTGTGAGGAGGGAGACGGTGTCTGTCAGTGAGTGAGGAGGGAGATGGTGTCTGTCAGTGAGTGAGGAGGGAGATGGTGCCTGTCAGTGAGTGAGGAGGGAGATGGTGTCTGTCAGTTAGTGAGGAGGGAGATGGTGTCTGTCAGTGAGTGAGGAGGGAGATGGTGTCTGTCAGAGTGAGGAGGGAGATGGTGTCCGTCAGTGAGTGAGGAGGGAGATTGTGTCCGTCAGTGACTGAGGAGGGAGATGGTGTCTGTCAGAGTGAGGAGGGAGATGGTGTCCGTCAGAGTGAGGAGGGAGATGGTGTCTGTCAGAGTGAGGAGGGAGATGGTGTCCGTCAGTGAGTGAGGAGGGAGATGGTGTCCGTCAGTGAGTGAGGAGGGAGATGGTGTCTGTCAGAATGAGGAGGGAGATGGTGTCTGTCAGAGTGAGGAGGGAGATGGTGTCTGTCAGAGTGAGGAGGGAGATGGTGTCCGTCAGTGAGTGAGGAGGGAGATGGTGTCTGTCAGAATGAGGAGGGAGATGGTGTCTGTCAGAGAGTGAGGGGGGAGATGGTGTCTGTCAGAGTGAGGAGGGAGATGGTGTCTGTCAGTGAGTGAGGAGGGAGATGGTGTCTGTCAGAGTGAGGAGGGAGACGGTGTCTGTCAGTGAGTGAGGAGGGAGATGGTGTCTGTCAGTGAGTGAGGAGGGAGACGGTGTCTGTCAGAGTGAGGAGGGAGACGGTGTCTGTCAGTGAGTGAGGAGGGAGATGGTGTCTGTCAGAGTGAGGAGGGAGATGGTGTCTGTCAGTGAGTGAGGAGGGAGATGGTGTCCGTCAGTGAGTGAGGAGGGAGATGGTGTCTGTCAGTGAGTGAGGAGGGAGATGGTGTCCGTCAGTGAGTGAGGAGGGAGATGGTGTCTGTCAGAGTGAGGAGGGAGATGGTGTCTGTCAGAGTGAGGAGGGAGATGGTGTCTGTTAGTGAGTGAGGAGGGAGATGGTGTCTGTCAGAGTGAGGAGGGAGATGGTGTCTGTCAGTGACTGAGGAGGGAGATGGTGTCTGTCAGTGAGTGAGGAGGGAGATGGTGTCTGTCAGTGAGTGAGGAGGGAGATGGTGTCTGTCAGAGTGAGGAGGGAGATGGTGTCCGTCAGTGAGTGAGGAGGGAGATGGTGTCCGTCAGTGAGTGAGGAGGGAGATGGTGTCTGTCAGAATGAGGAGGGAGATGGTGTCTGTCAGAGAGTGAGGGGGGAGATGGTGTCTGTCAGAGTGAGGAGGGAGATGGTGCCTGTCAGTGAGTGAGGAGGGAGATGGTGTCCGTCAGTGAGTGAGGAGGGAGATGGTGTCTGACAGTGAGTGAGGAGGGAGATGGTGTCCGTCAGTGAGTGAGGAGGGAGATGGTGTCTGACAGTGAGTGAGGAGGGAGATGGTGTCCGTCAGTGAATGAGGAGGGAGATGGTGTCTGACAGTGAGTGAGGAGGGAGATGGTGTCTGTCAGAGATGAGGAGGGAGATGGTGTCCGTCAGTGAGTGAGGAGGGAGATGGTGTCTGACAGTGAGTGAGGAGGGAGATGGTGTCCGTCAGTGAGTGAGGAGGGAGATGGTGTCTGTTAGTGAGTGAGGAGGGAGATGGTGTCTGTCAGTGAGTGAGGAGGGAGATGGTGTCTGTCAGTGAGTGAGGAGGGAGATGGTGTCTGTCAGTGAGTGAGGAAGGAGACGGTGCCCGTCAGTGAGTGAGGAGGGAGATGGTGTCTGTCAGTGAGTGAGGAGGGAGATGGTGTCCGTCAGTGAGTGAGGAGGGAGATGGTGTCCGTCAGTGAATGAGGAGGGAGATGGTGTCTGTCAGAGTGAGGAGGGAGATGGTGTCTGTCAGTGAGTGAGGAGGGAGATGGTGTCTGTCAGAGTGAGGAGGGAGATGGTGTCTGTCAGTGAGTGAGGAGGGAGATGGTGTCTGACAGTGAGTGAGGAGGGAGATGGTGTCCGTCAGTGAATGAGGAGGGAGATGGTGTCTGTCAGTGAGTGAGGAGGGAGATGGTGTCTGTCAGAGTGAGGAGGGAGCTGGTGTCTGTCAGTGAGTGAGGAGGGAGATGGTGTCTGTCAGTGAGTGAGGAGGGAGATGGTGTCTGTCAGTGAGTGAGGAGGGAGATGGTGTCTGTCAGAGTGAGGAGGGAGATGGTGTCTGACAGTGAGTGAGGAGGGAGATGGTGTCTGTCAGAGTGAGGAGGGAGATGGTGTCCGTCAGTGAGTGAGGAGGGAGATGGTGTCTGTCAGAGTGAGGAGGGAGATGGTGTCTGTCAGAGTGAGGAGGGAGATGGTGTCTGTCAGTGAGTGAGGAGGGAGATGGTGTCTGTCAGAGTGAGGAGGGAGATGGTGTCCGTCAGTGAGTGAGGAGGGAGATGGTGTCTGTCAGAGTGAGGAGGGAGATGGTGTCTGTCAGAGTGTGGAGGGAGATGGTGTCTGTCAGTGAATGAGGAGGGAGATGGTGTCTGTCAGTGAGTGAGGAGGGAGATGGTGTCTGTCAGAGTGAGGAGGGAGATGGTGTCCGTCAGTGAGTGAGGAGGGAGATGGTGTCCGTCAGTGAATGAGGAGGGAGATGGTGTCTGACAGTGAGTGAGGAGGGACATGGTGCCCGTCAGTGAGTGAGGAGGGAGATGGTGTCCGTCAGTGAGAGAGGAGGGAGATGGTGTCTGTCAGAGAGTGAGGGGGGAGATGGTGTCTGTCAGAGTGAGGAGGGAGATGGTGTCCGTCAGTGAGTGAGGAGGGAGATGGTGTCTGTCAGAGTGAGGAGGGAGATGGTGCCCGTCAGTGAGTGAGGAGGGAGATGGTGTCTGTCAGAGTGAGGAGGGAGATGGTGTCTGTCAGTGAGTGAGGAGGGAGATGGTGTCTGTCAGAGTGAGGAGGGAGATGGTGTCTGTCAGTGAGTGAGGAGGGAGATGGTGTCTGTCAGAGAGTGAGGAGGGAGATGGTGTCTGTCAGTGAGTGAGAAGGGAGATGGTGTCTGTCAGTGAGTGAGGAGGGAGATGGTGTCCGTCAGTGAGTGAGGAGGGAGATGGTGTCTGTCAGAGTGAGGAGGGAGATGGTGTCTGTCAGTGAGTGAGGAGGGAGATGGTGTCTGTCAGAGTGAGGAGGGAGATGGTGTCTGTCAGAGTGAGGAGGGAGGTCGTGTCCGTCAGTGAGTGAGGAGGGAGATGGTGTCTGTCAGTGAGTGAGGAGGGAGATGGTGTCTGTCAGAGTGAGGAGGGAGATGGTGTCTGTCAGTGAGTGAGGAGGGAGATGGTGTCTGTCAGAGTGAGGAGGGAGATGGTGTCTGTCAGTGAGTGAGGAGGGAGATGGTGTCCGTCAGTGAGTGAGGAGGGAGATGGTGTCTGTCAGAGTGAGGAGGGAGATGGTGTCTGTCAGTGAGTGAGGAGGGAGATGGTGTCTGTCAGAATGAGGAGGGAGATGGTGTCTGTCAGAGTGAGGAGGGAGATGGTGTCTGTCAGTGAGTGAAGAGGGAGATGGTGTCCGTCAGTGAGTGAGGAGGGAGATGGTGTCTGTCAGTGAGTGAGGAGGGAGACGGTGTCTGTCAGAGTGAGGAGGGAGATGGTGTCTGTCAGTGAGTGAGGAGGGAGATGGTGTCCGTCAGTGAGTGAGGAGGGAGATGGTGTCTGTCAGTGAGTGAGGAGGGAGACGGTGTCTGTCAGAGTGAGGAGGGAGATGGTGTCTGTCAGTGAGTGAGGAGGGAGATGGTGTCTGTCAGTGAGTGAGGAGGGAGATGGTGTCCGTCAGTGAGTGAGGAGGGAGATGGTGTCCGTCAGTGAGTGAGGAGGGAGATGGTGTCCGTCAGTGAGTGAGGAGGGAGATGGTGTCTGTCAGAATGAGGAGGGAGATGGTGTCTGTCAGAGTGAGGAGGGAGACGGTGTCTGACAGTGAATGAGGAGGGAGATGGTGTCTGTCAGTGAGTGAGGAGGGAGATGGTGTCCGTCAGTGAGTGAGGAGGGAGATGGTGTCTGTCAGAGTGAGGAGGGAGATGGTGTCTGTCAGTGAGTGAGGAGGGAGATGGTGTCTGTCAGTGAGTGAGGAGGGAGATGGTGTCTGTCAGTGAGTGAGGAGGGAGATGGTGTCCGTCAGTGAGTGAGGAGGGAGATGGTGTCTGTCAGTGAGTGAGGAGGGAGATGGTGTCTGTCAGTGAGTGAGGAGGGAGATGGTGTCCGTCAGTGAGTGAGGAGGGAGATGGTGTCCGTCAGTGAGTGAGGAGGGAGATGGTGTCCGTCAGTGAGTGAGGAGGGAGATGGTGTCCGTCAGTGAGTGAGGAGGGAGATGGTGTCCGTCAGTGAGTGAGGAGGGAGATGGTGTCCGTCAGTGAGTGAGGAGGGAAATGGTGTCCGTCAGTGAGTGAGGAGGGAGATGGTGTCCGTCAGTGAGTGAGGAGGGAGATGGTGTCTGTCAGTGAGTGAGGAGGGAGATGGTGTCCGTCAGTGACTGAGGAGGGAGATGGTGTCCGTCAGTGAGTGAGGAGGGAGATGGTGTCCGTCAGTGACTGAGGAGGGAGATGGTGTCTGTCAGAGTGAGGAGGGAGATGGTGTCCGTCAGTGAGTGAGGAGGGAGATGGTGTCTGTCAGTGAGAGAGGAGGGTGATGGTGTCCGTCAGTGAGTGAGGAGGGAGATGGTGTCCGTCAGTGAGTGAGGAGGGAGATGGTGTCCGTCAGTGACTGAGGAGGGAGATGGTGTCTGTCAGAGTGAGGAGGGAGATGGTGTCCGTCAGTGACTGAGGAGGGAGATGGTGTCTGTCAGAGTGAGGAGGGAGATGGTGTCCGTCAGTGACTGAGGAGGGAGATGGTGTCCGTCAGTGAGTGAGGAGGGAGATGGTGTCCGTCAGTGACTGAGGAGGGAGATGGTGTCTGTCAGAGTGAGGAGGGAGATGGTGTCCGTCAGTGAGTGAGGAGGGAGACGGTGTCTGTCAGTGAGTGAGGAGGGTGATGGTGTCTGTCAGAGTGAGGAGGGAGATGGTGTCTGTCAGTGAGTGAGGAGGGAGCTGATGTCTGTCAGAGTGAGGAGGGAGATGGTGTCTGTCAGAGTGAGGAGGGAGATGGTGTCCGTCAGTGAGTGAGGAGGGAGATGGTGTCTGTCAGAGAGTGAGGAGGGAGATGGTGTCTGTCAGAGTGAGGAGGGAGATGGTGTCCGTCAGTGAGTGAGGAGGGAGATGGTGTCCGTCAGTGAGTGAGGAGGGAGATGGTGTCCGTCAGTGAGTGAGGAGGGAGATGGTGTCCGTCAGTGAGTGAGGAGGGAGATGGTGTCCGTCAGTGAGTGAGGAGGGAGATGGTGTCTGTCAGAGTGAGGAGGGAGATGGTGTCTGTCAGTGAGTGAGGAGGGAGATGGTGTCCGTCAGTGAGTGAGGAGGGAGATGGTGTCTGTCAGTGAGTGAGGAGGGAGATGGTGTCCGTCAGTGAGTGAGGAGGGAGATGGTGTCCGTCAGTGAGTGAGGAGGGAGCTGGTGTCCGTCAGTGAGTGAGGAGGGAGATGGTGTCTGTCAGTGAGTGAGGAGGGAGATGGTGTCTGTCAGTGAGTGAGGAGGGAGATGGTGTCCGTCAGTGAGTGAGGAGGGAGATGGTGTCTGTCAGTGAGTGAGGAGGGAGATGGTGTCCGTCAGTGAGTGAGGAGGGAGATGGTGTCTGTCAGAGTGAGGAGGGAGATGGTGTCTGTCAGTGAGTGAGGAGGGTGATGGTGTCTGTCAGAGTGAGGAGGGAGATGGTGTCTGTCAGAGTGAGGAGGGAGATGGTGTCTGTCAGTGAGTGCGGAGGGAGATGGTGTCTGTCAGTGAGTGAGGAGGGTGATGGTGTCTGTCAGAGTGAGGAGGGAGATGGTGTCTGTCAGTGAGTGAGGAGGGAGATGGTGTCTGTCAGTGAGTGAGGAGGGTGATGGTGTCTGTCAGAGTGAGGAGGGAGATGGTGTCTGTCAGTGAGTGAGGAGGGAGATGGTGTCTGTCAGTGAGTGAGGAGGGAGATGGTGTCCGTCAGTGAGTGAGGAGGGTGATGGTGTCTGTCAGAGTGAGGAGGGAGATGGTGTCTGACAGTGAGTGAGGAGGGAGATGGTGTCTGACAGTGAGTGAGGAGGGAGATGGTGTCTGTCAGAGTGAGGAGGGAGATGGTGTCTGTCAGTGAGTGAGGAGGGAGATGGTGTCTGTCAGTGAGTGAGGAGGGAGATGGTGTCCGTCAGTGAGTGAGGAGGGTGATGGTGTCTGTCAGAGTGAGGAGGGAGATGGTGTCTGACAGTGAGTGAGGAGGGAGATGGTGTCTGACAGTGAGTGAGGAGGGAGATGGTGTCTGTCAGAGTGAGGAGGGAGATGGTGTCCGTCAGTGAGTGAGGAGGGAGATGGTGTCTGACAGTGAGTGAGGAGGGAGATGGTGTCTGTCAGAGTGAGGAGGGAGATGGTGTCCGTCAGTGAGTGAGGAGGGAGATGGTGTCTGTTAGTGAGTGAGGAGGGAGATGGTGTCTGTTAGTGAGTGAGGAGGGAGATGGTGTCTGTCAGTGAGTGAGGAGGGAGATGGTGTCTGTTAGTGAGTGAGGAGGGAGATGGTGTCTGTCAGTGAGTGAGGAGGGAGATGGTGTCTGTTAGTGAGTGAGGAGGGAGATGGTGTCCGTCAGTGAGTGAGGAGGGAGATGGTGTCTGACAGTGAGTGAGGAGGGAGATGGTGTCTGACAGTGAGTGAGGAGGGAGATGGTGTCTGTCAGAGTGAGGAGGGAGATGGTGTCCGTCAGTGAGTGAGGAGGGAGATGGTGTCCGTCAGTGAGTGAGGAGGGAGATGGTGTCCGTCAGTGAGTGAGGAGGGAGATGGTGTCTGACAGTGAGTGAGGAGGGAGATGGTGTCTGTCAGAGTGAGGAGGGAGATGGTGTCCGTCAGTGAGTGAGGAGGGAGATGGTGTCTGTCAGAGTGAGGAGGGAGATGGTGTCTGTCAGTGAGTGAGGAGGGAGATGGTGTCTGACAGTGAGTGAGGAGGGAGATGGTGTCTGACAGTGAGTGAGGAGGGAGATGGTGTCTGTCAGAGTGAGGAGGGAGATGGTGTCCGTCAGTGAATGAGGAGGGAGATGGTGTCTGACAGTGAGTGAGGAGGGAGATGGTGTCTGTCAGAGTGAGGAGGGAGATGGTGTCCGTCAGTGAGTGAGGAGGGAGATGGTGTCCGTCAGTGAGTGAGGAGGGAGATGGTGTCCGTCAGTGAGTGAGGAGGGAGATGGTGTCCGTCAGTGAGTGAGGAGGGAGATGGTGTCCGTCAGTGAGTGAGGAGGGAGATGGTGTCTGTCAGAGTGAGGAGGGAGACGGTGTCTGTCAGAGGGAGGAGGGAGATGGTGTCTGTCAGTGAGTGAGGAGGGAGATGGTGTCTGACAGTGAGAGAGGAGGGAGATGGTGTCTGTCAGAGTGAGGAGGGAGATGGTGTCTGTCAGAGTGAGGAGGGAGATGGTGTCCGTCAGTGAGTGAGGAGGGAGATGGTGTCCGTCAGTGAGTGAGGAGGGAGATGGTGTCTGTCAGAGTGAGGAGGGAGATGGTGTCTGACAGTGAGAGAGGAGGGAGATGGTGTCTGTCAGAGTGAGGAGGGAGATGGTGTCTGTCAGAGTGAGGAGGGAGATGGTGTCCGTCAGTGAGTGAGGAGGGAGATGGTGTCCGTCAGTGAGTGAGGAGGGAGATGGTGTCTGACAGAGTGAGGAGGGAGATGGTGTCTGACAGTGAGAGAGGAGGGAGATGGTGTCTGTCAGAGTGAGGAGGGAGATGGTGTCTGTCAGAGTGAGGAGGGAGATGGTGTCCGTCAGTGAGTGAGGAGGGAGACGGTGTCCGTCAGTGAGTGAGGAGGGAGATGGTGTCTGACAGTGAGTGAGGAGGGAGATGGTGTCTGTCAGAGTGAGGAGGGAAATGGTGTCCGTCAGTGAGTGAGGAGGGAGATGGTGTCCGTCAGTGAGTGAGGAGGGAGATGGTGTCCGTCAGTGAGTGAGGAGGGAGATGGTGTCTGTCAGTGAGTGAGGAGGGAGATGGTGTCCGTCAGTGAGTGAGGAGGGAGATGGTGTCTGACAGTGAGTGAGGAGGGAGATGGTGTCTGTCAGAGTGAGGAGGGAAATGGTGTCCGTCAGTGAGTGAGGAGGGAGATGGTGTCCGTCAGTGAGTGAGGAGGGAGATGGTGTCCGTCAGTGAGTGAGGAGGGAGATGGTGTCTGTCAGTGAGTGAGGAGGGAGATGGTGTCCGTCAGTGAGTGAGGAGGGAGATGGTGTCCGTCAGTGAGTGAGGAGGGAGATGGTGTCCGTCAGTGAGTGAGGAGGGAGATGGTGTCCGTCAGTGAGTGAGGAGGGAGATGGTGTCTGTCAGAGTGAGGAGGGAGATGGTGTCTGTCAGAGTGAGGAGGGAGATGGTGTCTGTCAGTGAGTGAGGAGGGAGATGGTGCCCGTCAGTGAGTGAGGAGGGAGATGGTGTCTGTCAGAGTGAGGAGGGAGATGGTGTCTGTCAGTGAGTGAGGAGGGAGATGGTGTCTGACAGTGAGTGAGGAGGGAGATGGTGTCTGTCAGAGTGAGGAGGGAGATGGTGTCTGTCAGAGTGAGGAGGGAGGTCGTGTCCGTCAGTGAGTGAGGAGGGAGATGGTGTCTGTCAGTGAGTGAGGAGGGAGATGGTGTCCGTCAGTGAGTGAGGAGGGAGATGGTGTCCGTCAGTGAGTGAGGAGGGAGATGGTGTCTGTCAGAGTGAGGAGGGAGGTCGTGTCCGTCAGTGAGTGAGGAGGGAGATGGTGTCTGTCAGTGAGTGAGGAGGGAGATGGTGTCCGTCAGTGAGTGAGGAGGGAGATGGTGTCTGTCAGCGTGAGGAGGGAGACGGTGTCTGTCAGCGTGAGGAGGGAGACGGTGTCTGTCAGTGAGTGAGGAGGGAGATGGTGTCTGTCAGAGTGAGGAGGGAGATGGTGTCTGTCAGTGAGTGAGGAGGGAGATGGTGTCCGTCAGTGAGTGAGGAGGGAGATGGTGTCTGTCAGAGTGAGGAGGGAGATGGTGTCTGTCAGTGAGTGAGGAGGGAGATGGTGTCTGTCAGTGAGTGAGGAGGGAGATGGTGTCTGTCAGAGTGAGGAGGGAGATGGTGTCCGTCAGTGAGTGAGGAGGGAGATGGTGTCCGTCAGTGAGTGAGGAGGGAGACGGTGTCTGTCAGTGAGTGAGGAGGGAGATGGTGTCTGTCAGAGTGAGGAGGGAGATGGTGTCTGTCAGAGATGAGGAGGGAGATGGTGTCCGTCAGTGAGTGAGGAGGGAGATGGTGTCCGTCAGTGAGTGAGGAGGGAGATTGTGTCTGTCAGTGAGAGAGGAGGGAGATGGTGTCTGTCAGAGTGAGGAGGGAGATGGTGTCTGTCAGTGAGTGAGGAGGGAGATGGTGTCCGTCAGTGAGTGAGGAGGGAGATGGTGTCTGTCAGAGTGAGGAGGGAGATGGTGTCCATCAGTGAGTGAGGAGGGAGATGGTGTCCGTCAGTGAGTGAGGAGGGAGATGGTGTCCATTAGTGAGTGAGGAGGGAGATGGTGTCTGTCAGTGAGTGAGGAGGGAGATGGTGTCTGTCAGTGAGTGAGGAGGGAGACGGTGTCTGTCAGTGAGTGAGGAGGGAGATGGTGTACGTCAGTGAGTGAGGAGGGAGATGGTGTCCGTCAGTGAGTGAGGAGGGAGATGGTGTCTGTCAGTGAGTGAGGAGGGAGATGGTGTCTGTCAGTTAGTGAGGAGGGAGATGGTGTCTGTCAGTGAGTGAGGAGGGAGATGGTGTCTGTCAGTGAGTGAGGAGGGAGATGGTGTCCGTCAGTGAGTGAGGAGGGAGATGGTGTACGTCAGTGAGTGAGGAGGGAGATGGTCTCCGTCAGTGAGTGAGGAGGGAGATGGTGTCCGTCAGTGAGTGAGGAGGGAGATGGTGTCTGTCAGTGAGTGAGGAGGGAGATGGTGTCCGTCAGTGAGTGAGGAGGGAGATGGTGTCTGTCAGTGAGTGAGGAGGGAGACGGTGTCTGTCAGTGAGTGAGGAGGGAGATGGTGTCTGTCAGTGAGTGAGGAGGGAGATGGTGTCCGTCAGTGAGTGAGGAGGGAGACGGTGTCTGTCAGTGAGTGAGGAGGGAGATGGTGTCTGTCAGTGAGTGAGGAGGGAGATGGTGTCCGTCAGTGAGTGAGAGGGAGACGGTGTCTGTCAGAGTGAGGAGGGAGATGGTGTCCATCAGTGAGTGAGGAGGGAGATGGTGTCTGTCAGAGTGAGGAGGGAGATGGTGTCTGTCAGTGAGTGAGGAGGGAGATGGTGTCTGTCAGTGAGTGAGGAGGGAGATGGTGTCTGTCAGTGAGTGAGGAGGGAGATGGTGTCTGTCAGAGATGAGGAGGTAGATGGTGTCTGTCAGTGAGTGAGGAGGGAGATGGTGTCCGTCAGTGAGTGAGGAGGGAGACGGTGTCTGTCAGTGTGAGGAGGGAGACGGTGTCTGTCAGTGAGTGAGGAGGGAGATGGTGTCCGTCAGTGAGTGAGGAGGGAGATGGTGTCTGTCAGAGTGAGGAGGGAGATGGTGTCCGTCAGTGAGTGAGGAGGAGATGGTGTCTGTCAGTGAATGAGGAGGGAGATGGTGTCTGTCAGAGTGAGGAGGGAGATGGTGTCCGTCAGTGAGTGAGGAGGGAGATGGTGTCTGTCAGAGTGAGGAGGGAGATCGTGTCTGTCAGTGAGTGAGGAGGGAGATGGTGTCTGTCAGAGTGAGGAGGGAGATGGTGTCTGTCAGAGTGAGGAGGGAGATGGTGTCTGTCAGTGAGTGAGGAGGGAGATGGAGTCTGTCAGTGAGTGAGGAGGGAGATGGTGTCTGTCAGAGTGAGGAGGGAGATGGTGTCCGTCAGTGAGTGAGGAGGGAGATGGTGTCTGTCAGAGTGAGGGAGGGAGATGGTGTCTGTCAGTGAGTGAGGAGGGAGATGGTGTCTGTCAGAGTGAGGAGGGAGATGGTGTCCGTCAGTGAGTGAGGAGGGAGATGGTGTCCGTCAGTGAGTGAGGAGGGAGATGGTGTCCATCAGTGAGTGAGGAGGGAGATGGTGTCTGTCAGTGAGTGAGGAGGGAGATGGTGTCCGTCAGTGACTGAGGAGGGAGATGGTGTCTGTCAGAGTGAGGAGGGAGATGGTGTCTGTCAGAGTGAGGAGGGAGATGGTGTCCGTCAGTGAGTGAGGAGGGAGATGGTGTCCGTCAGTGAGTGAGGAGGGAGATGGTGTCAGAATGAGGAGGGAGATGGTGTCTGTCAGAGAGTGAGGGGGGAGATGGTGTCTGTCAGAGTGAGGAGGGAGATGGTGTCCGTCAGTGAGTGAGGAGGGAGATGGTGTCCGTCAGTGAGTGAGGAGGGAGATGGTGCCCGTCAGTGAGTGAGGAGGGAGATGGTGTCTGTCAGAGTGAGGAGGGAGATGGTGTCTGTCAGTGAGTGAGGAGGGAGATGGTGTCTGTCAGAGTGAGGAGGGAGATGGTGTCTGTCAGTGAGTGAGGAGGGAGGATATGTGTCCGTCAGTGAGTGAGGAGGGAGATGGTGTCTGTTAGTGAGTGAGGAGGGAGATGGTGTCTGTCAGAGTGAGGAGGGAGATGGTGTCTGTCAGTGAGTGAGGAGGGTGATGGTGTCCGTCAGTGAGTGAGGAGGGAGATGGTGTCTGTCAGAGTGAGGAGGGAGATGGTGTCTGTCAGAGTGAGGAGGGAGATGGTGTCTGTCAGAGTGAGGAGGGAGATGGTGTCCGTCAGTGAGTGAGGAGGAGATGGTGTCCGTCAGTGAGTGAGGAGGGAGATGGTGTCTGTCAGAATGAGGAGGGAGATGGTGTCTGTCAGAGAGTGAGGGGGGAGATGGTGTCTGTCAGAGTGAGGAGGGAGATGGTGCCTGTCAGTGAGTGAGGAGGGAGATGGTGTCCGTCAGTGAGTGAGGAGGGAGATGGTGTCCGTCAGTGAATGAGGAGGGAGATGGTGTCTGACAGTGAGTGAGGAGGGAGATGGTGTCTGACAGTGAGTGAGGAGGGAGATGGTGTCCGTCAGTGAGTGAGGAGGGAGATGGTGTCCGTCAGTGAATGAGGAGGGAGATGGTGTCTGTCAGTGAGTGAGGAGGGAGATGGTGTCTGTCAGTGAGTGAGGAGGGAGATGGTGTCTGACAGTGAGTGAGGAGGGAGATGGTGTCTGTCAGTGAGTGAGGAAGGAGATGGTGCCCGTCAGTGAGTGAGGAGGGAGATGGTGTCTTTCAGTGAGTGTGGAGGGAGATGGTGTCCGTCAGTGAGTGAGGAGGGAGATGGTGTCCGTCAGTGAGTGAGGAGGGAGATGGTGTCTGTCAGTGAGAGAGGAGGGAGATGGTGTCTGTCAGAGTGAGGAGGGAGATGGTGTCTGTCAGTGAGTGAGGAGGGAGATGGTGTCTGTCAGTGAGAGAGGAGGGAGATGGTGTCTGTCAGAGTGAGGAGGGAGACGGTGTCTGTCAGAGGGAGGAGGGAGATGGTGTCCGTCAGTGAGTGAGGAGGGAGATGGTGTCTGTCAGAGTGAGGAGGGAGATGGTGTCTGTCA